>NC_057388.1:7749628-7992188 GCF_019320065.1 Cervus canadensis | reverse complement strand
CACATTTTCCAATTTTGAACCAGTCCATTGTTTCATGTCTGGTTCTAACATTGCTCAGCCTCAAATTAGGTTTTTTGAGTCTGTAGTAAGATAATAGTTTTAAAGGTCAGGGTTTTGTGGGAGAGAAAACAGACTTCAAATTCCAAAATTCTCTTTTATGTATAAAAACAGAGTTTAGGAATATGAATGTCAATTTTTATTATTAGATATCAGTAGAAAAGGCTTATAAGATAAAAAGTAAGTTCCTAACTGTATTGGAGGAAGGGATCACCTCTAGGTCTTAGAGGTGGGAGGAGATCAAAGAAGAAGGGCAAGCTGTCATACAGGTTGGGCCTGGCAACCCCTTCCAGGAGGAGAGGAAGACAGCATTTGCAGGTAGCTTGGGAAATTTTGAAAACAATGCAAGCTGTTCCCTGATGCCCTGCTGCACAGTAATATTATTTCAAGACCTTTTTGAGAAGCTTTGTGTTCAGCCTAGCACCAGAGCAAGAAATACAAGTTCTAGTAGTTAACTCCATATAGCCACATTTGCTGGTGGCAGTGCAGAAAAATTATAAATTAATTAATTAACTGGTATGTAAAATAATTAGTACTCTGGAAAAACACTCCTAGTAACTCTTGGTTTCAAGAAAACAAAAATTAAGCTACAAAATATTTTATAACTACATAGCAGCAAAAAATTTTATATAAAATATTATGGGATGAGAGAGTCAAAGAGAAAGCCAAGGGAAGATTTAAAGTATTATATATGATTTTATTTTAGAATATAAGAAATAATTAAGACAAATGGAATAAGTTTCAAACTTTAAAAAGAGGGAAGGAGTTAATAAAGATATGAGAAAATATCAAGGAAAATAAACAACAAAGTAATCGCAAAATAGGACCTCATTATTTGAAAATACTCACAGGCAAACACCAAAGTTAGACATCAACAAATATCAGAGAAAAAGAGAAACCCCCAAATAATAAGATTAGTAATAAAAATGGAACATACACAGGAGAATAAAATATTATAAAAAGGAACACCAGTAAATGTGGATATCAGATGAAACAGACACTTTTTAAATGAGTATACATTACTAAAATAGGCCCAGTGGGATGCTTGAATAGACCAAGTCCAGAAAAGAAATCAAAATGGTCATTACTGATCTGTGTCTACAAAAGGCAATAAACTCACTGCTGTCAACTCTGCAAACAATAGGTACAGTCAATTCTCATTATTGGTGGCAATTATGCTCTAAAAAGTCACTATTAACACTGAATTAGTGAACACTGAATTATTGCTGTTAGGGGAAATGTAGAGTTAGTCTTGTGAGCCTCTGGCCACATTTTCACCAATTGATCAATACATAACTTAGTTTTATGTATGTTTCTGTTTAAAAACATTTTACTTAATAGATATTGTTGATTCATTAACATTAGACTCATGGCCAACAGCACTATAAGTTATGCCTCAACAAGACTTATTTCAAATACAAATTTTCTCCACGAGGCATGTCATAGCCTTCTTGTGCTCAGGAACTTAGACAACATGCCAGCACTATGCTTGGAGACCATTTTAAGCTGCAGAATCACCACCAACAACACAGAAATGCAAAAGACATGGCGCTAAGTAGGCCATGAAGAAGATACTTGACTACGGTAGGAGAGCCGAGTCAAGAAGGCAGAGCATCACCTTGTTTGACTTCCGCTACGAATGTGCCTGTAGGATGATTCACACATTTCACCTCTCTGCATTTGTCTACAAATGCCCACAAGAGTGCTGCAAATGCTGATTCTGGGGTTACAAATCAATTTTAACTGGTAGGCACTCACAGATACAGAATTCACAGATAATGAGGATCAACTGTAATTTCTAATGTATCAAATTGCTTTAAGACCCAGAAAAATAGGGGGAATTAAGCCACTCGGCTTAACCCTGATATCAAATTAAACTGGAGATCACACAAGAAAATAAAATTATAGGCCTATTTTGTTCTAAACAAAGAATCCAAGATATTGTATAAAATATTCGCAAATTGAATCCACCAGGAGATTGAAAGAAGATATTTAAGAATATATTTATCTGAGAAATTCAAGGATGGTTCAAAACTAGAAAATAGATTTGGTATATTAGTCAACACGTTAAAGGAATAAAACAGTATTAACTCAACCACTGCAATAGAAGCATCTGATAATAATTAACATTCAGTCATGATGACATATTTCCTACGTGCGTGTGTTCATTGTCTGACTCTCGGTGACCCCATGGAGGGCGACATGCCAGGCTTCCCTGTATGTGCGTGCTCAGTCACTCCAGTCATGTCTGACTCTCTGCAACCCTGTGGACTGTAGCCCACAAAGTTCCTCTGTCCTTGGCAAGAATACAGGAGTGGGTTGCCTTGCCCTCCTCCAGGAGATCTTCCCCACCCAGGGATCAAACCGGGTCTCCTGTGGCTCCTGCATTACAGGCATATTCTTTACCTCTGAGCTGCCTGGGAAGCCGAGCTTCCTTGCATATTTCTTAGCAAACTAGGGCTCAGTGCAGCATCTGGCTAGCAACCTGAGGATGAAGTCAACATAAGAGGATAACAAAGCAGAGAAGCCTTTCATTGAAGCAGAACAGGAACTTGATGTGCTGTACCTGTTGCCGCCCTATCTTGGAATTTCTTGGTATTTAAAGCAATCAATCTTATATTGTTTATGTTCACGTAATCATATGTTTTGGTTACTTCTTGACTTATATGAAAAGCAAGACCTAAAACGGCCAATTACTTCAAATGATTACCTAACTAAAAAGAAAAAAATGAATCTCACATCCTAATTATTGGAACCAATAAAAAGGTTAAATGAAGTGGCCAGAAAGAGGAATGGCATCTAGTAATTAATAGCTTGAGAATCATCATAAACTTGGAGTAGACAAAAATTTTAAACTCATTACAAAAAGCAATAACCATAAAGAAAAATGATAAATCACACTACAAGACACCATTAAAGAATTCTCAGTAGGAGAAGTTTTCTACAATACATAAATCTGACAAAGGACTCATATCCAGGATGTATTTTAAAAAAACTCCTATAAAGCAATAAGAAAAATGTTGTTGTTGTTCAGTTGCTAAGTTGTGTCCGACTCTACGACCTCATGTACTATAGCATGCCAGGCCTCCCTGTCCATCACCAACTCCTGGAGTTTACTCAAATTCATGTCCATTGAGTTGGTGATGCCATCCAACCATCTCATCCTCTGTCATCCCCTTCTCCTCCCACCTTCAATCTTTCCCAGCATCAGGGTCTTTTCTAATGAGTCAGTTCTTTGCATCAGGTGGCCAAAGCATTGGAGTTTCAGCTTCAACATCAGTCCTTCCAATGAACACCCAGGACTAATCTCCTTTAGGATGGACTGGTTGAATCTCCTTGCAGTCCAAGGAACTCTCAAGAGTCTTCTCCAACACCACAGTTCAAAAGCATCAATTCTTAGGGGCTCAGCTTTCTTTATAGTCCAATTCTCACATCCATATGACCACTGGAAAAACCATAGTCTTGACTAGACGGACCCTTGTTGGCAAAGTAATGTCTCTGCTTTTTAATATGCTATCTAGGTTGGTCATAACTTTCCTTCCAAGGAGCAAGAGTCTTTTAATTTCATGACTGCAGTCACCATCTGCAGTGATTTTGGAGCCCAGCAAAATAAGGCAGCCACTGTTTCCCCATCTATTTGCCATGAAGTGATGGGACCAGATGCCATGATCTTAGTTTTCTGAATGTTGAGCTTTAAAGCCAACTTTTTCACTCTCCTGTTTCACTTTCATCAAGAGGCTCTTTAGTTCTTTGCTTTCTGCCAAAAGGGTGGTGTCATCTGCATATCTGAGGTTATTGATATTTCTCCCAGCAATCTTGATTCCAGCTTGTGCTTCTTCCAGCCCAGTATTTTTCATGATGTACTTTGCGTATAAGTTAAATAAGCAGGGTGACAATATACAGCCTTGACATACTCCTTTTCCTATTCGAAACCAGTCTGTTGTCCCATGTCCAGTTCTAACTGTTGCTTCCTGACCTGCATGCAGATTTCTCAAGACACAGGTCAGGTGGTCTGGTATTCCTAGCTCTTTCAGAATTTTCCACCGTTTGTAATGATCCACACAGTCAAAGGCTTTGGCATAGTCAATAAAGCAGAAATAGATGTTTTTCTGGAACGCTCTTTTTTCAGTGATCCAGTGGATGTTGCCAATTTGATCTCTGGTTCCTCTGCCTTTTCTAAAACCAGCTTGAACATATGGGAGTTCATCGTTCACGTATTGTTGAAGCCTGGCTTGGAGAATTTTGAACATTACTTTACTAGCATGTGAGATGAGTGCAATTGTGTGGTAGTTTGAGCATTCTTTGGGATTGGAGTAAAAACTGACCTTTTCCAGTCCTGTGGCCACTGCTGAGTTTTCCAAATTTGCTGGCATATTGAGTGCAGCACTTTCACAGCATCATCTTTTAGGATTTGAAATAGCTCAACTGGAATTCCATCACCTCCACTAGCTTTGTTCATAATGATGCTTCCTAAGGCCCACTTGACTTCGCATTCCAGGATGTCTGGCTCTAGGTGAGTGATCACACCATCGCAATTATCTGGGTCGTGAAGATCTTTTTTGTATAATTCTTCTGTGTATTCTTGCCACCCCTTCTTAATATCTACTGCTTCTGTTAGGTCCATACCATTTTTGTCCTTTACTGAGCCCATCTTTGCATGAAATGTTCCCTTGGTATCTCTAATTATCTTGAAGAGATCTCTAGTCTTTCCCATTCTACTGTTTTCCTCTATTTCTTTGCATTGATCGCTGAGGAAGGCTTTCTTATCTCTCCTTGCTCTTCTTTGGAACTCTGCATTCAAATGGGTATATCTTTCCTTTGCTCCTTTGCTTTTCACTTCTCTTCTTTTCACAGCTATGTGTAAGGCCTCCTCAGACAATCATTTTGCTGTTTTGCATTTCTTTTCTTGGGGATGGTCTTGTTCCCTGTCTGCTGTACAATGCCATCAGAGAAGATCAAAATTGAAGCCACCGTGTGATAGTACTACACACACAACTACAGTAAGTGACTAGAAAAGGGGGCAGGATACCAAGTGTCAGATGGGTGCAGAACAACTGATGGGTTTTGTACTAAATTAAACTGGAACTCTCATACACTGCTGGTGGAACTATAAATTGGTTCAACTACTGTAGACATCTGTTTGGCAGTACCTTTTAAATCTGTGACTAAGCTATTCCATTCCTAGGTGTGAAACCAACAAAAAATGCATAAATAAGTTCAAAAGACATGTTGAAGAATGTTCATAGAAGTGCTATTTGTAATAGCCTCGAACTACCCAATGCCCATAAAAATAGGGTGGACAACCAAATTGTGGTATATTAGTAAAAAAAGTTCTATTCAGCAATAAGAATGTACAAATGTCAGTTATATAGGATAAGGATGAATCTTGCAAACATAACATGGGATAAAAGAAGCCAGACAAAAAAGAGTTCATAATGTATGATTCTATTTATATGAATTCAAAAACAGGCAAAGTTGTTCTATGGTTTTAGTGTTGGGAAAGCAGTTATTCGGGTGGAGGCAGTGGTGGAAAAGGAGAACAGAAGAAGTACCTTTTTCGCCCTCGGTGCAGTATTGAGTTTGTGAAACTGTACTGAGCCATATGTTTTTCTGCAAATAAAATGTTCTTCAATAAAATTATTCTCCAAAAGACTACTGCCAAAAAAAAAAAAAAACCCCAAACAGAACAAAAATAATATTTTCCCATGCATAATTAACAGCCAGTCAGTAAATGTGTTAGAAGAAAATATCCCATTCAAAACAAGCATAAATAGAATAATGCACCTAGTAACAAGCTTGCAAGAAATTTTATAGACAACTTTGGAAAAATTAAGAAACTTTTAGTAAATAAAGATACATACTATGTTCATAGATTAGAAAACTCCCTGTAATTCAGTCGCTCAGCCGTGCCTGCAAAAACTTAGTTGCAGGGTGAAAAATTTGCCTGTTGTTTCTGGTGTTCCCCTCAACATGGATACTTTTGAGATCAGTGAGAGATCAGTGCTAGCTCTGAGACTCAGATCAGTTCCGATTGTTGAAGAATCTCACCTTCAGTGGAGAGTTGGAAGAAGAGAAAGACATACATCAGTATTATCTGGCATTCTACTTGGTAAAAAATAAAGGGATATTAAAACTCTGACTAGTGTCTGTGTTCTGGGATTGTGCAATTTCCATCTTATTGCATCTATAAAAAGGAATCAGTGTGTGTAGTCCAGAGAAGGAGAAGTAATAGCTCTAATTCTGGCATCTGCCAAAAATAATACAAGGTCCATAATGTGCCCTGTATCAAGGCATACTGTGAAACAGTATGGAATAGACAAACCTGTCATTGGGATAAAATAGAGTTAAGAAGCAGATTCACTTAATGGCACCCAAACCTGTGCTAGAAGATCTGTTTACTTGGTGATTTATAATCAACACCCATGACTAAGGTACATTATTATATGTCATGCGCACTGTTTCTATACTCACTGAATGAGTGAGTATCTATCTCTGAATGCTAGGTTGAGAACAACAGATGGAAAAATATACCCAATACTACACTCTATCATAGGTGTTCAGTTGATATTAGCTGAAATGTTTATTCTTGTCCTCAACACGATTTTTCTGTACTCCAGTTTTTTTATTGGATTATGTTACTTAAAAATGGAGAACACTCAGCCCAGCGGAAAGAAGAACAAATAACCCGTGATAAAGAGTGCAGGCGGAGAGATGAAACAAATGCACATAAACCCGGTGATGCAGAGGGTGGGCATGGGGAGCCGAAACAAGCTCGCACCGCCCCGCGATGCAGACACCGGCCCGGGGAGTGAAACAAGTGCGCGCGGAGGGCGGACCTCGGGAACCGAGTCAAGTGCTCACAGTCTGCGACCCAGAGCGTGAGCTTCGGGGCTGAGGGAAGCCCAGGCAAGTCGCCGCGAGGCAGAGGGTCTACACAAGCACCTACCTAGCAAGTTTCGGCCAGCAGCGCCGGGCGGGACAGGGGAACAGACGCCCCGGCAATGATCCCAGGGCCCAGGAGGTGACTGGCGGCACTGCAGTTATGCTGAGAACGCCACTTGGAAGCAGCTGCGGAAATAGGTGCGCCTACCGCGAAAGCTGGAACCACTGCCCAAAGGCATGCTGAACCCATAGACACTCCAGAACCTACTACTGGACACTACACTGCCTTTCAGAGAGAGGAGATCCAATTCCATCAACCAGAGCACAGGCACAAGCTCTCCCAACCAGGAAAACATCACAGGACACTACCCAAGCGCTCATCCACAGGGTCACACTCTGCAACCGAGAACTACGGCTTTGAAAACCCTTTAAAAAATGTTTTTCCTTTTGCATTTTTTCTTTTCTTTTTTTTCTTTTATAAATCACACTGTTTATTCCCCCCCAACATATCTCCACCTTCACACTAGCATTTAGCAGTGCTGTGGAGTTCTCCTCTTTGTTTTCCATGTTATATATATTTGTTTTTAAAAAGGTCATTTTAAGATTCTTTCTTTTTTTTAAATCACACTGCTTATTCCCCAACACATTTCTGCCATTACGTTAGCTTTTTCCAGTGCTGTGAAGTTTTCCTTGTTAAAAAAAAAATTCATTTTAAGATTTTTTTTCCTTAAAAATTACACAGTTTATTCCTCCTACGTTATTCTACCTCCTTATTAGCCTTTTGTGGTGCTGTGGAGTTTTCCTCTTTGTGTTTCTTGTTAAAAAAATATATATTTTAGGTTTTTTCTCTTTCTCCCTTTTTTTCCCTTTTTTCTTGAAGAGTTTTTTATTTTTATTTTTGGGGGATATATTCAACTGCTTTTCCTACTGTTCTTTACCAGCTGTAGCTATTCCTGAATATATATAAATCTTTTCCACACATAGCTATTCATCTTTGCTTTTCTATTTTTTCTTTTCTCTCTCTCTTTTTAATTTTTTAAAATCCTCTTCTTTTCTCTTTTGCCTCTCTTCTCCTCTTTATTTTTCCTTTATTTTTTTTGTTCTCCCTTTTTCTCTTCACTCTTCCTTCTTTCACCAAGTAAGTTACATTGTTGAGCTCTTCTTTTTTTTTTCCCATTTATTTTTATTAGTTGGAGGCTAATTACTTTACAATATTGTAGTGGTTTTTGTCATACATTGACATGAATCAGCCAAAGACGCCACAAAAAAAGAAAACTACAGGCCAATATCACTGATGAACATAGATGCAAAAATCCTTAACAAAATTCTAGCAAACAGAATCCAACAACATATTCAAAAAATCATACATCATGACCAAGTGGGCTTTATCCCAGGAATGCAAGGATTCTTTAATATCTGCAAATCAGTCAATGTAATATACCACATTAACAAATTGAAAGATAAAAACCACATGAGCTCTTTATTCTATATTCCCCACTTGGGCCTTCTGCTCATGCTCAGATTTCCAGATTGAGCATTAGGTAACTCAGCTTTCAGCTGGTTGAGATCACCTCTGGTTTCCTTTGCTCACCAAGTCAATCTCCTCTACTCTTTTCTTTAGAACACTTTGGTTATAACTGTATGTGTGGACGTGTGTGTGTGTATATGTTCCAGTATTTCTGTAATTGTCTACTTGATCTCCTCCCACTAGAACACAGGCACAAATCACCCCAACAAGAAATCAGCACAAACCATCCCACCAGCATTTCCCTCCAAGGGCAAAAATCAAAAGGAAGAAGTAATATAACCTTAAAGCCTGGGGAAAGGAGAGCTCAAGTGGAGCAGGTTAAAAAAAAAAGATGATGAAGACAGAGAAATACAACACAAATGAAAGGCAAGGTAGCAACTCACAAGACCAAGTAAACGAAGAGGAAATATGTAATCTCCTTGAAAGAGAATTCAGAATAACATAAAGATGCTCTGAAGACTTGCAAATAGAATAGAGAAAATGAAAGAAACATTTAACAGTTAATACAATCACCAAGAAGAAATAAAGAAATACAACCACATAGAAGAAATAAAGAATAAGCAAATAGAGATGAATAACACAATTACTGCAACTAAAAACACAGTAGGAGGAACCAATAGCAGAATAACTGAGGTAGAGGAACGGATAAGTAAGCTGGAGGATAGAATGGTGGAAATAACTGCTGAGGAGCACAATAAAGGGAAAGGAATGAAGAGAATTGAGGAAATCCTCAGAGAACTTTGGGACAATATTAAATGCACCAATATTCAATTTATAGGGGTCCCAAAGGAAGAAGAAAAAAAAAAGGCACTGAGAAATTTTTTGAAGAAATTATAGTTGAAAACTTGCCCAAAATGGAAAAGGAAACAGTCAATCAAGTCCAAGAAGCGCAGAGAGTCCCCTACAGGTTAAACCCAAGGAGAAACACATCAAGACACATATTAATCAAGCTAACAGAGACTAAGCACAAAGAAAGAATATTAAAAGCAGCAAGGGAAAAGCAACAAGTAACATACAAGGGAAAGCCCATATGATTAACAGTGGATCTTTCAGCAGAAACTCTACAGGCCAGAAGGGAATGGCAGGATATATTTAAAGTACTGAAACAGAAAAACATACAACCAAGATTACTATACCCAGCAAAGATCTCATTCAAAATTAATGGAGAAGTCAAAAACTTTGTGGACAAGCAGAAATTAAAGAGAATTTAGCACCACCAAACCGGCCTTGCAACAAATACTAAAGGGACTTACATAGCCAGTAAACACAAGAGAAAGGAAAGACCTACAAAAACAAACCCAAAACAATCAAGAAAATGCCGAGAGGAACATGTGTATCAATAATTACCTTAAATGTAAGTGGATTAAAGGCACCACCCAAAAGATAAGGACTGACTGAATGGATACAAAAACAAGACCTATATATATGCTGCCTATAGGAGGCCCACTTCAGACCTAGAGACACATACAGACTGAAAGTAAAAGGAAGGAAAAATATATTCCATGAGAATGGAAATCAAAAGAAAGCTGGAGTGGCAACCCTTATTTCAGACAAAATAGACTTTAAAATAAAGAATATCATAAGAGATGAAGAAGGAAACTACATGATCAATGGATCAATCCAAGAAGAAGACATAACAATTGTAAGTGTCTATGCCCACAACATAGGAGCACCTCAACACATAAGGCAAATGCTAACAGGCATAAGAGGGGAAATCGACAGCAACACAATAATAGTAGGGGACTTTAACACCCCACTGTCACCAATGGACAGGTCATCAAAACAGAGACTCAATAAGGAAACACAAACCTTAAATGAAACATTAGACCAAGTGGACCTAATTGATATCTTCAGGACTTTCCATCCAAATGTAGAAGAATACACTTTCTTCTCAAGTGCAAATGGAACATTCTCCAGGATAAACCACATCTTGGGTCACAAGTCAAGCCTCAGTAAATTTAAGAAAATTGAAATCATATCAAGCATCTTCTCTGACTACAGTGCTATGAGACTAAATATCAACTACAGGGACAAAACAGCAAAAAAAACACAAACTCATGGAGATTAAGCAATACATTACTAAATAACAAAGAGGTTACTGAAGAAATAAAAAAAAAAAAATCAAAAGATTGCTAGAAGCAAATGACAATGAAAACACGATGACCCAAAACCTATGGGACTCAGCAAAAGCAGTTCTAAGAGGGAGGTTTATAGCCATACAGTCATAGCTCAAGAAGCAAGAAAAGCATCGAATAGACAGCCTAACTCTACATCTAAAGCAGCTGGAAAAAGAAGAACAAAAAACCCCCAAAGTCAGCAGAAGGAAGGAGATCATAAGAATCAGAGCAGAAAGAAATGAAAAAGAAATGAAGAAAACAATAACAAAGATTAATAAAACTAAAAGATGGTTCTTTGACAAGATTAACAAAATTGACAAACCACTAGTCAGACTCATCAAGAAAATAAGGGAGAAAAATCAAATCAATAAAATTAGACATGAAAAAGGAGAGGTTACAACAGACAACACAGAAATACAGAGATTCATAAGAGAATATTATGAGCAACTATATGCTAATAAAACAGACAACCTAGAGGAAATAGACAGATACTTAGAAAAGATCAGCCTCCCAAACTTAACCAGGAAGAAATAGAAATCATGAACAACCCAATTACAAACACTGAAATTGAAACAGTGATCAAAAATCTCCCCTGCTGTGACAAAGACCCCAAGTACTGCAACTAAGACCCAGTGCAGCCAAATTAAAAAAAAATTTTTTAAGATAACTTATTTGCATGATATTTATCTGAGACATTGTTTAATAAAACTTACTGCAATAATGAAAAAAAAAAAAATCTCCCCAAACAAAAGCCCAGGGCCAGATGGCTTCACAGAAGAATTCTATCAAGCATTCAGAGAAGAGCTAATGCCTATTTTTCTGAAACTCTTCCAGAAAATTGCAGAGGAAGGAACACTTCCAAACTCATTCTATGAGGCCACAATCACCCTGATACCAAAACCAGGAAAAGACAACATGAAAAAAGAAAATTACAGGCCAATATCATTGATAAACATAGATGCAAAAATCCTCAACAAAATTCTAGCAAACAGAAACCAACAACTCATTAAGAAGCTCATACACCATGAGCAAGTTGGGTTTATTCCAGGAATGCAAGGATTCTTCAGTATATGCAAATCAATCAACATGATACACCATATCAACAAACTGAAAGATAAAAACCATATGATCATCTCAAAAGATGCAGAAAAAGCCTTTGACAAAATCCAACATCCATTTATGATAAAAACTCTTTAAGAAATGGGCATAGAAGGAACCTAACTCAATATAGTAAAGGCCATATATGAAAAGTCCACAGCAAACATTATTCTCAACAGTGAAAAACTAAAAGCTTTCCCTCTAAGATCAGGAATAAGACAAGAGTGTCCACTCTCACCACTATTATTCAACATAGTTTTGGAAAGTCCTAGCTATAGCAATTAGAGGGGAAATAAAAGGAATCCAGATCAGAAATGAAGTAAAGCTCTCACTGTTTGCAGATGACATGATACTATGCATAGAAAACCCTAAAGATAGTATCAGAAAATTACTAGAGCCAATCAGCAAATTCAGCAAAGTCGCGGGATACAAGGTCACTACACAGAAATCACTTGCAGTCTTATATGCTAACAATGAAAAATCAGAAAGAGAAATTAAGGAATCAATCCCAGTCACCATTGAAACAAAAAGAATAAAATATCTAGGTGTAAACCTAAGGAAACAAAAGACCTGTATACGGAAAACTATAAGATACTGATGAAAGAAATCAAAGACAACATAAACAGATGGAGAGATATTCCATGTTCCTGGGTGGGAAGAATCAATATTGTGAAAATGACTATACTACCAAATGCAATCTACAGATTTAATGCTATCACTAGGGGAAAGACTGAGGGCAGGAGGAGAAGGGGATGACAGAGGATGAGATGGATGGATGGCATTGCTGACACAATGGACATGGGTTTGGGTGGACTCCAGGAGTTGGTGATAGAAAAGGAGGCCTGGCATGCTGTGGTTCATGGGGTCACAAAGAGTCAGACATGGCTGAGTGACTGAACTGAACTTAACTATCAAATACCAATGGCTTTTTTCACAGAACTAGAACAAAAAACTTCACAATTCATATGGAAACACAAAAAACCGCGAGTATTGAAAGCAGTCTTGAGAAAAACTATACTACAAAGCTACAGTCATCAAGATAGTATGGTACTGGCACAAAAACAGAAATATAGACCAATGGAACAAGATAGAGAACCCAGAGATAAACCCATGCACCTATGTGTACCTTATTTTTGACAAAGGAGGCAAGAATATACAATGGGGCAAAAACAGCCTCTTCAATAAGTGGTGCTGGGAAAACTGTACAGCTATGTGCAAAAGAATGTAATTAGATCACTATCT
Organism: Cervus canadensis; assembly: GCF_019320065.1. Taxonomy (NCBI): domain Eukaryota; kingdom Metazoa; phylum Chordata; class Mammalia; order Artiodactyla; family Cervidae; genus Cervus; species Cervus canadensis. The sequence goes on along the minus strand of NC_057388.1, from coordinate 7,979,264 downwards.
AATGCCATACACAAAGATAAACTCAAAATGGATTAAAGACCTAAATTTAAGACCACTAATGTAGATGTGAAACTATTAAACTCTTAGAGGAGAACATGGGCAGAACACTCAATGACATAAATCTAAGCAAGATATTCTACGACCCACCTCCTAGAGTAATGGAAATAAAAACAAAATAAACAAGTGGGGCCTAATTAAACTTGAAAGCATTTGCACAGCAAAGGAAACTACTAACAAGGTGAAAAGACAACCCTCAGAATTGGAGAAAATAACAGCAAGGGAAACAACTGATAAAGAATTAAATTTCAAAATATACAAAAAGAGCTTATACAACTCAATATCAAAAAAGCAAACAACCCAGTCAAAAAGTGGGAAAGAGACCTGAAGAGACATTTCTCCAAAGAAGGCATATAGATGGCTAACAAGTACATGAAAAGATGGTCAACATCACTCATTATTCAGTTCAGTTCAGTTTGGTTCAGTCGCTCAGTCATGTCCGACTCTTTGTGACCCTGTGAATCACAGCACGCCAGGCCTCCCTGTCCATCACCAACTCCTGGAGTCTACCCAAGCCCATGCCCATCGAATTGGTGATGCCATCCAGCCATCTCATCCTCTGTCGTCCACTTCTCCTCCTGCCCCCAATCTCTCCCAGCATCAGGGTCTTCTCCAATGAGTCAACTCTTCGCATGAGGTGGCCAAAGTATTGGAGTTTCAGCTTGAGCATCAGTCCTTCCAATGAACAACAGGACTGATCTCCTTTAGGATGGACTGGTTGGATCTCCCTGCAGTCCAAGGGACTCTCAAGAGTCTTCTCCAACACCATAGTTCAAAAGCATCAATTTTTTGGTGCTCAGCTTTCTTCACAGTCCAACTCTCACATCCATACATGACCACTGGAAAAACCATAGCCTTGACCAGGCAGATCCTTGTTGGCAAAGTAATGTCTCTGCTTTTTAGTATGCTATCTAGGTTGGTCATAACTTTCCTTCCAAGGAGTAAGTGTCTTTTAATTTCATGGCTGCAGAAATGCAAATCAAAACTACAATGAGGCACCACCTCACACCAGTCAGAATGGCCATCATCAAAAAGTCTACAAACAATAAATGCTGGAGAGGATGTGGAGAAAAGGGAACGCTCTTGCATTGCTGGTGGAATGTAAACTGATCCAGCCACCATGTAAGTGGTATGGAGAGTCCTTAAAAACCTAGGACTAAAACCACCATATGAGCCAGCAATCCCACTTCTAGGCATATACCCTAAGGAAATCAAAACTGAAAAAGACACATATACCCACAATGTTCACTGCAGCTGTGTTTTTAATAGCTAGAACATGGAAGCAACCTAGATGTCCATTGACAGATGAATGGATAAAGAAACTGTGGTACATACGTACAATGGAATACTGCTGCTGCTAAGTCACTTCAGTCATGTCTGACTCTATGCAACCCCATAGATGGGAGCCCACCAGGCTCCCCCGTCCCTGGGATTCTCCAGGCAAGAATACTGGAGTGGGTTGCCATTTCCTTCTCCAGTGCATGAAAGTGAAAAGTGAAAGTGAAGTCGCTCAGTCATGTCCGACTCTTAGCGACCCCATGGACTGCAGCCTACTAGGCTCCTCCGTCCATGGGATTTTCCAGGCAAGAGTACTGGAGTGGGTTGCCATTGCCTTCTCTGCAATGGAATACTGCTCAGCCATAAAAAGGAATGCATTTGATTCTGGTCTAATGAGATGGCTGAAACTAGAGTCCATTATACAGAGTGAAGTAAGTCAGAAAGAGAAATATAGATATCATATACTGACACGTATTTATGGAATCTGAAGAGATGGCACTGATGAATTTATTTTCAGGGTGGCAATGTAGAAACAGACCTAGAGAACAGACCTATGGACAAGGTGGGAGGATAGGAGGGAGAAGGGGGATGTATGGAGAGAGGAACATAGAAATTTACTATACTGCGTGTAAAACGGATAGCCAATGGGAATTTGCTATATGACTCAGGGAACTCAAACAGGGGCTCTGCGACAGGGTGAAGGGTTGGGGGGTGGGGAGGGAGCTGGGAGGGAGCTCTGGGAGGGAGGGGACATGGGTATACCTATGGCTGATTCTTGGTGATGTATGACAGAAAACCACAAAATTCTGTAAAGCAATTATCCTTCAATTAAAAAACGTAAAAAAAAATTTTAAAATATGAAGAACAAAAATTAAGTGATCACTTATGATTTCTAAGAAAGATAATAGAAATCAATCAAAACTGTCTTGTTTTGGTAGTGGTAGAAACTGACATAGGCAAACGCTAGTGGATTGAGTATTGAAGAGCTGTGGGTCTGTAGGGGGATAAAACGCCAGCCTCATCTCAGGGAGTGGGCTCTCTGATTTTGCTACTGACCTCTTCAGCTGGCATTACATTGGCAACTAGAGAGGAGCCTGTGCTGGTCTCGTGGCTGGATCTTCCTCCCAGCGCCTCCTTGGATTCCAAACTCTCAAGGAATCATTAGAAACACAAATTCACAAAATTCATTGAGTCTAATACACATAGGGCACTGGAATATGTTTGAGGAAAGGTTTCTGCCTGTGAAAGTATATATAATCTAATGACAGTGGTGAAAAACAAGCAAAAAATGTCAGTTGGGAAGCTCCTTTTCCATCAATTTAAGTCGACAAAAGAGAAAGTCAGATCATTTTGGTCTTGATTTTCAGGGACCCATATCTAGGAGGAAATCTGTAATTTCTCTCTAAGTAGCTCTGAGACATTATAAATTGTCATTTTTCCCCCTCCTTCATTTATGCAATTTCATTTTACTGTTGGTCTTAAAATAAGTATAAAATACAGTTAACACACATTAAGAAGCTCCTGCTTGTGGCCGGAGAGGACAGCGTCCTTCACGTACAATAATGGGGAAGGTCTATCACTTAGCTAAAACTAGAAAAGGTAGCATCGTGGGTAAGGGAAAAAGACGAGGTCCTTTTCTCTGAGAACAAAGCTAGTGAGAAACAGGATGCAAGGCTAAGTCATGTCAGGGGTCATGTGGAACTGGATTTCTTTTGAGAAATTTTGAATGTTTTGCAAACATAAATTAATCTTTATTTATCCTTGTGCCTTTTAAAATTTGGAATCTTAACAAATTTTCCCATTGAATAACATTTTATATTATAGAAAAATAGTAAAAAAAAAAAAAAAAAAAAAAGGACTGTCAGTTTCCCTGTTTGTTCTGTGATGGGGCAGAATAGTCCTCAAGCTTAATTCTTTCATAAAGATAATCCATTTTGGTCAGAAACAGAGACAAAAGGAGCCTCTTCTTGCTTTTCCGTTGCCAGTTGAGTCCATATTTTATGATTTGATTTACATTTATGACTTGAGTTTTTCCTTAACAAATTTACACATGACTTGGAGATGATAAAAGTTTTTCTCATATTAGAATAAAGACAAGGCTCCAGAGGAAGAAAAGGTATTTGAATGTTTTATTCCCACAACATTTTTATCTTTGAATCTAATCTAATGCCAGGTGGGATTTCCAACAATGTGAAACAAGGCAAACACTGCTGAGAGTCCTAAAGAGCCCCAGATTGTCAAAAAGGGGAAATTCCTTTCTTTCCCCCAGAGGATCAATCATCTTGAAATGCCTGCTTCAAATACTGGTAGCTGTGAAATAATGATTCACCTGAAATAGTGCTTCTTAATGCAAGGGTGTGTTTACTTTCTCCCTGAAGCCAGAGTTACCCAACTGTAAATCATATCAAAGAGAGATCACGGCAGTAGCTAAATATTCAGATTATAAAATTCTTCAAAAGTCTGCATCATGTAATAATTTTATGCCTGTGAATATTTTGCTGGTTTTAAATCATCTCTATTTCCTTTTCTTCATTTGCTGGTTTCAGTGAGTTTATGTTTTAAAGGATAGTAACTAAAGAAATAATTCTGTCCAAAAACCACATGTGCAATTATTTCTTCATCTTAGCATTTATTTTTCATTTAGTTTTACTTTTTGTTAAATTTTTATTAAAATTCACTCAATACATATTCATTAGGGAAAATTAGAAAATACAGATAAACAGAAAGATAAACATAATATCAAAAGTGACCAACTAAAGGTCATCATAGTGGACATTTTCCATGATCTGATCAGATACTTTTCTGCTGTGTGAGTGTGTGTGTATGAGGTATTTTAATGGGATCCTTCTATACCTGTCTACATTTTTTCAGCTGACCTTCTTCTTTTTAAAAATTGCTATAATATGATCATCTTCCCATGTGAATATGTATATTTTTACATTAGTTTTAGTGATTCCATTTCATCCTTCAGAGTCCTTGGATTCATTTTCATTCAATTAGTATTTTATTTCTCATGTAATTTCTTCTTTGACCCATTGGTTATTCAAGAATGTGTTGTTTAATTTCCACATATTTATGAATTATAGTTTTTCTTCTGTTATTGATTTGTAGTTTCATTCCATGTCATCTGAAGATGGTACTTTGTATAATTTCAATCATTTAAAATTTGCTGAGACCAATTTTGTGGCCTCATATATGGTCTACCCTGGAAAATGTTTCAAGTGCATCTGACAATAGTATGTGTCCTCTTGTTGTTGGGTAGAATGTCCTGTGTGTGTGTCTGAGGTCTAGTTAGTCTGCAGTATCACTCCAGTCCTCTGTCTTCTTATCGATCTTCTGTCTAGTAGTTTGATCCATTACTCAAAGTAGGATATAATGGTCTCCAACTATTTATGGAACTTCTTATTTCTCCCTTCAAGTCTGTCAAGTTTTGCTTCATCTTGGGGCTCTGTCTTCAGGTATGCACATGTTTATAATTTTTATATCTTCTTGACGCATTGACACTTTTGCCAATATACAATGTCCTTCTTTGTTTCTTATAATAATTTTGACCTAAAATCTATTGTATCCAATACTTATATAGCAACTCCAGCTCTCATTTGGTTACTATTTGCATGGAATATATTTTTTCCATCCTTTTACTTTCAACCTGTTTGTGTCTTTGAATCTGAAGTGAGTGAGTCCGTTATAGATATATGATAGTTGAATCATTTTTTAAAAAACTCTTTCTGCCAATGTCTTTTAATTGGAGAACTGAATCTATTTGCATAGAAAGGAATAGATTCTTTGGGAATAAAGTTCTCTTTGTTTTCACCAGCACCAGGAATCCATACAAGAGATGTAGGCTGTTGCCCTTAAGATTGTCATTATACTAGAGGGGGTTGGGTGGGATGACAATAAGTTAAAACACCACAAGGTCTCCTATTGGGGTTCAGAGGGTTTCTTGATTAAGCATTTATCTGACTGCTGTAAATCTTTGATTATCTTCCATATCACATTTGTGGACCTTTATTATGCCTTATCCCTGGTAGCTTGGACGGTCAAGCGTCTGCCTACAATGCGGGAGATTTGGGTTCGATTCCTGGGTTGGTAAGATCCCCTGGAGAAGGAAATGGCAACCCACTCCAGTATTCATGCCTGGAAAATCCCATGGACCGAGGAACCTGGTGGGCTACAGTCCATGGGGTCGCAAAGAGTCGGACATGACTGAGCAACTTCTCTCATCTTCATTATGCCTTAAGTTTGGGGCTATTATAAATAACACTATTATAGCCAAAATCTATAGACATTATTTCCTCAGGATAATTCCTATAGAAGGAATGATACATACTAGGAGTAAAAGGTTATGGATTTAGAATTTTACTAAGTAGATGACAATTAAGGTTAGTAGAGAGGAAAAAAGATCCTAGATCCCTCATGCTAGTATGGTGGTGGTGGTGTAGTTGCTAAGTTGTGTCAGGCTCTTGCAACCCCATGGACAGTAGATTCTCTGTCCATGGATTCTCCTGCTTTAATTCCAAAATGCTGGGGACAAAGGTATTTCAGGACCGATTTTTAAACTCCAGAGAGGTATTAGAGTCTAGGTTTTTTTTTAAAAAAATGGGGTTAAAGAAGTAATATTTTCCATTAATTTCTATTTTTCTTTCTGAGCACTCTGTATGAAAATGAACAGTTATGTCTTCCAAGAGAAGAAAGGCTTCATTTACCAAAAAGTCAACACTAGTTATTCCTTTTTTATTCCTCCATTTATTATCTGTGAATTGCACTATATACATCAGGTGCTGGGCTGCAAGGTGATGGAAAAAGTGTGTGCTATTTTCAAAGAATGAATGTCATATCAGAATTTTAGGGGCAGTATGCTGTTTCTGTCAGTGTCCATGGAAATATCCAGAGCTAAGTCTAACCTCATAAACCGTTACCCACCAATTCAATAAAAATAAACACATACAAGTCTTGAATTCATTCAGATTGTGCCCTGCATAACCATTATAACTTGCTTTAATTTTTGCATTTTATCCAGTTACTTGGAAAAAAGTTTTACTTCAGCTTCAGTCTAAACTGTGGAAGTAGACTGGCTTAGAGATGATGATTGAGAGTGAAATCATCTTATGTGTAAAAATGTCTCTTCTATTGGATCAGGTGTTCCAGCAAATAATTACTCAATGAAATATGTACTTATGACAATTTTTATGGATAACAATTAAGAAGGGTTTACAGTGTCTTCCTTTTATTCTCCAATTTTTGGCAGGGGTACTGGGATTTTCAAGGAGGGTTTGTAGAATAACAACTCAATCAGAAAAAGGAAGTACTTCAAGTCCTCCTGGGAAAGGGTATTCTTTCTGATCCAGGAAATTTCAAACTTTGGCTCCTTGCGTTTTTACCAAAACATTACAGAGATTTTTGGAATCAAGTTGCTAAAACCTTGGGTGGTTCATTCATTTTCAATGGTAACATTAAGATGTACTGACTGGACTAGCCAGAAGCAGTGGAAAGAAGTTGCCCAGAATTCTGTTCAGCATTTTTGCAATGAACAAAATGTCAAGTTAGAAAAACTGTTGGTTATGAAGTTGCAGCATGCTTTCCCTCCACAAATAAAGCCCAGTGTGACATTTTATACAAGTTGCATTTCAAAAATAAGGAAATGGCATCTTTTATCTGTAACTAGGTTCTGGAATTAATTTTTTTTTACTTGCATCAATATATTAGTCTCCTAATGGCATATGTTGCATCCCATATGGAAAACTCATGCACAAAGAAGCATTTGTTTCTTTCAAGAGCAGTGTGAAGAGTATTAATAAAATTTTGATGCCAGATAAAGTACTTTGTTGTAGTAGAGAGCATAATAATGAAGAGACTTATAGAGAACCTGGTTTGTTGGTGTTTGGATTTCTTGCATGGAACAGCAGTAAAGTTGGCTCAACCATTTCAAACAGCTAAGTAGAGTGTGAATATTTCTTATTATCCACAACCCCCCTTAAATGGGATAGCTTATAGGAATTTCAGAAAAAATTTATAATGTTATCATGTAGACTTGGTCCAATGTAGTAGTTTATATCTTGATTTTTTGTTACATTTAAAAAATAATCTGTTTATTATAAATATAATTTAATAAAGGACAGCTATGTTCTTACATATGCTCTTCCATTCTATCTGTTACAGTATGTCATTTAATTTATTACATATGAATGAAATCTAGCCTTATGCATATATGAAACATAAAAGGAGTAGTATTTTCATAATTCTCTCAGGTAGTGGTATGTATTCATTTTTGATCCCACGTTAAAGTTTGGTAAGTATTAGTACTTTAAAGATTAGTTGTAGTTATTAAATGGATATTTAGAGAGTCCTTGATGGCCCACCTGTACCACAGTTTGAGAACCAATAACACAAGAACACAGCAAAGATATAGACTGATTGACACTATCAACCATCATTTGGTAATTAAAAATTTTGGAATACCATGTTGAACAACTGTATAATTCACAATCTTTTCAAAGGAGCATGATATATTTACAATGAATTAATCATATTCTGGGCCAAAAAGTAATAAATATAAAATAGTTAAGTGTGGGGAAGATACACTCCACAATGAAGTTGGGATACAGGATAAATATGTTGAATAATTTATAGCATTACTAAAGAGAAGTTATACTGAGAAATGGGGATTTAGCTTATGATTCAGTTCTTATTGAAACAGTACAGGAAAATAAATATGAAGATAGTAATAATATTTTAATAGAAATGAGTTGGGTTAGAAAGGCTAATGCACACATATTTTAGGAATAAGAAAGAAAACAGCTTTGTAAGAAAAGAACATGTAAGAAAACAGCTCTGGTGTAGAGGGAAGATTGGTGGATGAAAAACCAGGGATAGATTCTGATTATAGATTCTAATACCAATTCAGTTGAGTGACTTAGAGAAATTGACAATGATGAGGATAATAACGCTTAACCAAATTTTCTCATATGGCAGTTGTGAGATGAGTTGTTAATGTACTAAGTAATAATAAAGTTCTTTGAAAATTAGAAATTACCCATCAGTTGTTATTTCAGAGCAAGTTTAAAGGTAAGAGATGGACCGATGAACAGATCTTGCCTAATCTTAAAAAAAAAAGGACAAACATATACACCCAATAATACACACAATTTGACATTCCACTGAAATGTAAGTGGTAACATATATTAAATGTAGATCTGTTTCCTGTGGTACTTGGGTTTCCATGTTAAACTTCAGCTTTAATGTGTCTATTTATGCAGCTTATGACGTCACAGCTGTAGTGTAGGTCCCTGGCAAGGATGATTGAGAATAAAATTTGGTGGAAGGCATAAAATGTAAACTAAAGGAAAATCTGCATTTTTTTCTCCCCCTGTAAACTCAGCTTCAGGGACATGTGGGAATATCTTAGTAGGGTCTTCACTGTCAAGCTGCTTTCTGAGAACTGACTAGTTGTGTGCAGGACAGAATCAGGCCCCTGGCCAACACAGACCTAAATGGAGAGATACACAAACAGAATGAGTTAAATAAAATTGCTTTTTTTTTTCATTTTTTTTCCCAATTATTTTTATTAGTTGGAGGCTAATTACTTCGCAACATTGCAGTGGGTTTTGTCATACATTGACATGAATCAGCCATGGAGTTACATGGATTCCCCATCCCAATCCCCCCCCCCCCCCCCCCCCCCCCCCCCCCCCCCCCCCCCCCCCCCCCCCCCCCCCCCCCCCCGATTCCCCTGGGTCCTCCCAGTGCACCTGGCCCGAGCACCTGTCTCATGCATCCCACCTGGGCCGGTGGTCTGTTTCACCATAGATAATATACATGCTGTTCTCTCGAAACATCCCACCCTCACCTTCTCACACAGAGTCCAAAAGTCTGTTCTGTACATTGTGTCTCTTTTTCTGTTTTGCATATAGGGTTATCATTACCATCTTTCTAAATGCAAATCAAAACCACAATGAGGTACCATTACACGCCAGTCAGGATGGCTGCTATCCAAAAGTCTACAAGCAATAAATGCTGGAGAGGGTGTGGAGAAAAGGGAACCCTCTTACACTGTTGGTGGGAATGCAAACTAGTACAGCCACTATGGAGAACAGTGTGGAGATTTCTTAAAAAACTGGAAATAGAACTGCCATATGACCCAGCAATCCCACTCTTGGGCATACACACTGAGGAAACCAGATCTGAAAGAGACACGTGCACCCCAATGTTCATCGCAGCACTGTTTATAATAGCCAGGACATGGAAGCAACCTAGATGCCCATCAGCAGACGAATGGATAAGGAAGCTGTGGTACATATACACCATGGAATATTACTCAGCTGTTAAAAAGAATTCATTTGAATCAGTTCTAATGAGATGGATGAAACTGGAGCCCATTATACAGAGTGAAGTAAGCCAGAAAGATAAAGATCATTACAGCATACTAACACATATATATGGAATAAAATTGCTTTTTAAATGCAATACTATTACTTTCTAAGAAGATACTTCAGTTCAAACCCTTTGTGGCTCAAGATAGAATAATCATCAGTCAACCAACAATGAATTAATCAAAACATTGTCAGTTTGAGACCCTGGTGGGTCTACTTTTATTTGGAAATGATTAATTTATGATCAGACTATTTTTATTTGTGTTCAATGAGAGTTTGTTGTCTATGAAATATAAAGTCATGAAATCTTAGTTTCACTATAAATTTTCTTAAATTCCTACTTACTTTCTGCTGACTTATCCTAAATCCTAAATAGTGGAATTCAAAGTTCTCTTTATAATCTGCTGAACCTCAGAATATTGGAAACTTTATGTGTCATCATGTTTAGTCCTCCAAAATTTGATTCCATGACTTTCTTCCCACTTTCAATTTAGACAGAGAATTGAGAACCAAGAGAAAGGTTGTTTTGATAGTACTTTAGTCCAACAGGAGGCTCTGTAAATATACAAAGAAAACTTATTCCTCAAATATTGCCAATTTTTTTTTTTTGTAGATCCAAGATATTGAGATAGTCATAATCAACTCAATTTCCCCATCCTTTGGCATTCAGAGCTCCCACTGTCTCAAATAAAATGTAATAAAAATGAAAAAATTAAATATAATCTTAAAAGGCAAGAGAAATGATGAATCATCAGTTGGGGTTGGAAAAGCTTAGTTGTTTATCCTGCTGAAACCTCTGTAATTTTTTATTTTTCTTGAATGGTTAGATGGGAACAATAGTATTCAAAGACCATTATGAGTCAAGATTCTGGGTTCTATTTTTATTTCCATATTCTTCAATCTAGTTGAATTTTCCCAACAACCAAATACTGAGATTCTGGGTATATTGTTGAACAAATGTTTATATAGGCTCAAGATTCTTGGATTAAAGGTTCTATAAAGGAAAAGAATATTATTTCTGTTACTCATGAGAAATAGTTTTAGTGCTGATTTTGGCATTGTCTGGCTGCCTTCACGTTGGCTAGCAAAGAAAAGTCAACACAAATTCATCAAGCACATTCCCTGCAGTAAGTATTAACAGTAAGAGTTATTAAGTAAGAGTTATCAGGCTGGGAATTAAAAATACTTCCTTTAGAGATAGATAATTGAGTACAAACAGTCTTCCTCATGAAAATAATACAAATAATTTACCTACCTAAATTCCTGGTAGGGGGCTGGGCACTCAGTAGACTTGATTGATTTCCCTCCACTTTCATCTGGTTAATTTTATCCTTTAACCAACCCATCTAAAGTAAGCAGAGTAGATTCTTCAAGAACAACTTTTATAAAAATTATTATTTCTTTGCTCTGAGATCCATATTTCCTTCCAGGCAAATTTGTAGGGGTTGGCCATGTATCAGCAAACTACGTGTTAGTTTTTTTTTTTTTTTTCTTTTTCTTTTTTTTTTTCTTTTTTTTAAAATTTTTTTATTAGTTGGAGGCTAATTACTTCACAACATTTCAGTGGGTTTTGTCATACATTGATATGAATCAGCCATAGATTTACACTTATTCCCCATCCCGATCCCCCCTCCCATCTCCCTCTCCACCCGATTCCTCTGGGTCTTCCCAGTGCACCAGGCCGGAGCACTTGTCTCATGCATCCCACCTGGGCTAGGTGATCTGTTTCACCATAGATAAGTATACATGCTGCTTTCTTTGAACATCCCACCTACCTTCTCCCACAGAGTTCAAAAGTCTGTTCTGTATTTCTGTGTCTCTTTTTCGTTTTTGCATATAGGGTTATCGTTACCATCTTTCTAAATTCCATATATATGTGTTAGTATGCTGTAATGTTCTTTATCTTTCTGGCTTACTTCACTCTGTATAAGGGGCTCCAGTTTCATCCATCTCATTAGGACTGGTTCAAATGAATTCTTTTGACGGCTGAGTAATATTCCATGGTGTATATGTACCACAGCTTCCTTATCCATTCATCTGCTGATGGGCATCTAGGTTGCTTCCATGTCCTGGCTATTATAAACAGTGCTGCGATGAACATTGGGGTGCACGTGTCTCTTTCAGATCTGGTTTCCTCAGTGTGTATGCCCAGAAGGGGGATTGCTGGGTCATATGGCAGTTCTATTTCCAGTTTTTTAAGAAATCTCCACACTGTTCTCCATAGCGGCTGTACTAGTTGGCATTCCCACCAACAGTGTAAGAGGGTTCCCTTTTCTCCACACCCTCTCCAGCATTTATTGCTTGTAGACTTTTGGATAGCAGCCATCCTGACTGGCGTGTAATGGTACCTCATTGTGGTTTTGATTTGCATTTCTCATTTCTCTGATAAAGAGTGATGTTGAGCATCTTTTCATGTGTTTGTTAGCCATCTGTATGTCTTCTTTGGAGAAATGTCTGTTTAGTTCTTTGGCCCATTTTTTGATTGGGTCATTTATTTTCCTGGAATTGAGCTGCAGGAGTTGCTTGTATATTTTTGAGATTAATCCTTTGTCCGTTTCTTCATTTGCTATTATTTTCTCCCAATCTGAGGGCTGTCTTTTCACCTTACTTATAGTTTCCTTTGTAGTGCAAAAGCTTTTAAGTTTCATTAGGTCCCATTTGTTTAGTTTTGCTTTTATTTCCAATATTCTGGGAGGTGGTCATAGAGGATCTTGCTGTGATTTATGTCGGAGAGGTGTTTTGCCTATGTTCTCCTCTAGAGTTTATATAGTTTCTGCGTCTACATTAGATCTATTAATCCATTCTTTAGTTTATTTTTGTGTATGGTGTTAGAAAGTTCTAGGTATTCATTTCTGTTGCAAGTGAGTTGACCAGTTTTCCCACACCACTTGTTAAAAGAGGCGTCTTTTTTCCATTGTATATCCATTGCCTCCTTTGTCAAATGAAGGTCGTCCATTAGGTTCCATGGATTTATCTCTGGCTTTCTATTCTGTTCCATTGTCTATATTTCTGTCTTGTGTGCCAGTACCACCTGTCTTAATGACTGTGGCTTCTGTAGTAGAGCTAAGTCAGCAGGTTGATCCTCCAGTCCATCTTCTTTTCAAGATTACTTTGGCTATTCGAGGTTTGATTTCCATACAAATGTGAAAATTCTTTGGTCTAGTTCTGTTGAAACAATAAACCGTTGGTAGCTTGAAGGGATGCATTGAATCTATTAGATTGCTTGGGGTTAGAATAGCCACTTCTGACAATATTGATTCTTCCAATCCATGAACAACGGTACTGTTTTCTCCATCTGTTTGTGTCCTCTTTGATTTCTTTCATCAGTGTTTTATAGTTTTCTATGTATAGGTCTTTTGTTTCTTTAGGTAGATATACTCCTAAGTATTTTATTCTTTTTGTTGCAATGGTGAATGGTATTGTTTCCTTAATTTCTCTTTCTGTTTTTTCATTGTTAGTATATAGGAATGCAAGGGATTTCTGTGTGTTAATTTTATATCCTGCAACTTTACTATATTCATTGATTAGCTCTAGTAATTTTCTGGTAGAGTCTTTAGGGTTTTCTATGTAGAGGATCATGTCATCTGCAAACAGTGAGAGTTTCACTTCTTCTTTTCCTATCTGGATTCCTTTTACTTCTTTTTCTGCTCTGATTGCTGTGGCCAAAACTTCCAACACTATATTGAACAGTAGTGGTGAGAGTGGGCACCCTTGTCTTGTTCCTGATTTCAGGGGAAATGCTTTCAATTTTTCACCATTGAGGGTGATGCTTGCTGTGGGTTTGTCATATATAGCTTTTATTATGTTGAGGTATGTTCCTTCTATTCCTGCTTTTTGGAGAGTTTTAATCATAAATGAGTGTTGAATTTTGTCAAAGGCTTTCTCTGCATCTATTGAGATAATCATATGGTTTTTATCTTTCAATTTGTTAATGTGGTGTATTACATTGATTGATTTGCGGATATTGAAGAATCCTTGCATTCCTGGGATAAAGCCCACTTGGTCGTGGTGTATGATTTTTTTAATATGTTGTTGGATTCTGTTTGAAACTACGTGTTTTGAAACAATTTCAGAGAGATGAGCATGTAAGCAAGGATTATCAATGATAAAGTTAGGGCTTCTGTCACCTAAATTTTCAGTTAAGGCGATTTCAACTACAGCTTCATAGGAAAACCCTATTGAAGGAGGTTTAAATAACTTATTATTTCCCAGGAATGCAGTTTCTCAGAGCCTTTTCTCTGCTCTGATATCTCCCTAGCTCTGTAGAGCTTCCGGTTGTGTTCATCCCTAGGGTGAATGTCAAGATGGTTGCAGCCGCTCTGAGCATGGCATCTGGACATAACCCTGTCCACAGGACATAAAGGGTGTACAGCTTCCTCATGATTTTTTTTAGGAGCAAAGAAGTCTTTCCTGGAAACCCTCGCTTCTCTTAACAGACCTCTCCTCATAGATCATTGGTTAAGATTAAGTCATGTTCTTTTTCTAAACCACACATTGGCAAGGTGAATGGAATTACTGTGATTGGGAATCCAACTGAATAGGGAATTTATATCGAGAGACTGCCACCATGAATTCTTTATCTGAGGACTATGAAGTTCAAATTCCTATGACAGAAATCCCCTTAAGTATTCCATAATTTATCAATCCAGAATATACTCTAATTTGAGTATATTAAAATTGTTAATTTTTTAAATAATCAAGATATTAAAAGCACCTAAAATATAAGAGTTTTTCTTCATAAAAATCTGTCTTTTATGGATTCTACAAGAATGAATCTGAAGGACAGAACCAAGAATTTGCAAGGAGTCCATAGCACTAAATGTCTTCACTGTAGGCTCTGGGAATTCTCAGCTAACCCTGCTTCTCAAGGGCTTCCCGGGTGGTGTTAGTGGTAAAGAACCCGGCTGCCAAAGCAGGAGACAGAGACATTGGCTTGATCCCTGGGTCAGGAAGATCCCCTGGAGGAGGGCATGGCAACCCACTCCAGTATTCTTGCCTGGAGAATTCTATGAGCCTGGCGGGCTACAGTCCATGGGGTCACAAAGACTTCAACATGGGTGAAGCGACTGTGTGTGCACATATGCATGCTGCTTGTCAAATGCCAAGGCAAAAAAGAGGATTGGAAGGGTGGGGAAATTGATCATCCCCATTTTAACTAAGGCCTTTAACCCTTCTAAGTTCAAAGCATTTTTATTAGTCAAATTAATTACACTAGAATAATGAAAAGCATTGGACAGGGACCCAAGGATTGCCCAGTTTCGCTGTTTGCAGTTGTAGTCTCAGAACCACTAAACTTGCCTTTGTTTGCTTAGATAACAGCAGGATCTAGGCTGAAGTCTCTCATGTCCCTTATTCTAAGGAAATACAATGTTGGTGTCCTTTAGTTTCTGCTATCTCCCCTTGCAAATAAAAAGACAAATTGCTTCAAAGCAGATAACCCAAGAGAGAACAAATCCAACTGAACAGGACTGGGCCTAATCATTCCTGAAATAATCAAGTACAGACTTCCTAAACGATCCCATGGCTGAAAGCACTGTCACTTGTAAAGTCCAGAAGAAATGCAATGTGTGGATCTCAAGTACCTTCGTCAGTAGGTATGTGGGAGGGGAGCACAGACAAAGGGGGCATCTTTTATGAAAAGTGCAAGTGAAAGTTAGTTGCTCAGTCATATCTGACTCTTTGCAACCCCATAGCCAGTAGCCCCCAGGCTTCTCTTGCCATGGGATTCTCCAGGCAAGAATACTGGAGTGGGTTGCCATTTCCTTTTCCAGGATCTTCCTAACCCAGGAATCAAACCCGTGTCTCCTGCACAGCCGGCGAGTTCTTTACCATCTGAGCCACCGGGGATTCGCTGGCAGCTCAACTGGTAAAGAATCTTTTATGAGAAAACAGAAATAGAATAATAGAGAAAACACTGAATTTTCCAACATCCTTCAGTTTATGAAGCATTGCTATTTGATCCTTTGACCTTTACCACAATCTGGGGGTGCGGAAAAAAACTATGTTATGGTCTTCATTCTACAGATTAAAAAATATGAGACTCAGAGAGCCCACAGGTATGATACTGGCAGAACCAGTAACAGAGTTGGGTCTTTTCAGTAGAGAAGTATCTTTGGGGGACTCTACCTATATTTTTAAACCATTGACTTGCTCATATTTGTAAGATAGGTTTAAATGCTAGAACTGTTAGACAAAGTTTCTAAGGAAGTTTTGATGGGTTGGGGTTCTCATGTTATCCACTTAGTAAATACTTACTGAGTATCTATCACATGCCATGCATGCTTAATTATGTCTCCATATTGAAGTATGTGTAGTCATACCTCCTAGATCTTTCCTCTAGTTTGAAAAGCCTCTGGTTGGCTGAGATATTTTGACCTTGAGTTTAAATCTCTTCTTTGGATTTAGAGTTAAATGATTATTCTAACCTTACTATTTTATGCCTTACAGAAAATAGGTTGAAGAGCTGAGAGCAAGGCATTTACCTCATTCCACACTTAAGGCCTTCTTGGCAGGACCCCTAGTGGGGCTTTTCACGAAACTACTGGCAGAGTCAGAACCAGTGTGTTACCCCAAGATCTTTCAAGTTGCTACATCTGTTTAGCCATAAACTTGCTAAGTCAGATGAACACTGCTTTTTAAATTTCCATTAAATACCACTGCTCTTAATCTTTTAACCTGTTATCAGTATGGCTAAACAGATCCACAAATCTGTTCCATTGTTATGAACCCATGCTCATGCCAGGCATTTAAATAGCAAAGAAACTTTCAGAAGGCTGATTTAACCGGACTTGGTCCAAGAAAAAAAGAGACCCCAGGTAGAAGCTGGAAACAAGCCCTGGCAACTAACAGTAAAATCAATGTTTTTTCCATAGACCATGATGATACTTGTAATTACTGTCACCTAAATCAAAATGATTAAAGCAAAATCATGTCCTTCCAGATGCTCAGCGTACACTTCCTCACAGTAAATTAAAGTCACCATCAAGCATCTGAAATGCCTATAATTTGAACCACAGCTGCAAGAAAAGTCACTCAATTGTGAATTTGTTAGGCCATATGTTATTGTACAAGTGTGGGATTTCTTTCCTAAGGCCCCTATTGCCCCCACTGGGATAATTTTTAAAAGAATGACATTGACTTGTGCTCATAGCTACTCCATGACTAAGAGGTAGCAGGTTGAATAATAATAAAAAGACTACTTCAGCAAACACCAGCTTTTAAAAATAGAATTAGTCCTATGTTTCAGGTTTGAACTGCTAAACCTGTTTATTGTAACCATCTCTCTCCCCACGCCCACCTCAACACACACACACACACACACACACACACACACACACACATCACTCACGTCAAAAGTGTCAAGATGTAGAGAGCTTGTCATCAGTGATTTTAGAATAGTTCTAAAACCACTGTTTAAGAACTGTTTAAGAAACAGTTTTTACTTCTTCCCACAAATGAACAGATTTATTTAACTATGATCTGGTTTCCCTCAAGTATCCAAGCCTCTCTTCCAGTGGAGAAGCAGACAAATGGCGATCAACCAACCAAAGAAATAAGGGAGATGGCATCTGGATAATCCACAAAGAAAAATAATCCTTTAAATTACCAACTTGGATTGAATTGTTGACTAGTTTCAAAACATTAAACTCATGAGTCTTCCTGGTGATTCACTGAGAACTGGCAGAGAAGGTTCTTCTGTAGATGCTTCAATCATTTTAAGAGTCTAGAAGCTGAAGCAAATTGCCTCTTGCCGCTTGGATAGGCCATTAAGAAAGAAATAGCCAGCTTTTTAGCCAGTTAGGTCTGTTACATAAAAATGGAAATTTGAACTAGTACAAATTCAAAATGAATTCAAAATTTTAAAATATTTAAGTATATTCTGATTATTTTTTCTCAGAAGGTGGTTTCTATAAGTCAGACAATGTATCTTTTACATCTATTTGTTTGCATGCTCAGTCACTTCAGTCATGTCTGACTCTTTGTGACCCCACAGACTGTGGCCTGCCAGGCTCCTCTGTCCATGGGGTTCTCCAGGCAAGAATACTGGAGTGGGTTGCAAGCCCTCCTCCAGGGGATCTTCTTAACACAGGGATCAGACCCATGTCTCCTGTGTCTCCTGCCTTGCAGGCAGATTCTTTACCCACTGAGCCACCTGGGATGTCCTCAAAGGGAACATTACTGCATTTGGGATAAAGGTGAAGAAAACTGAGACTGGCTATTGAATATTTATTCTTAATAGAAGAAGACTTCCATCTAATACTATGGCAAACTCTGTATCACCTATTATATCTTTCTAGGCAACTCTTCCAACATTTTCAAAATTTCCAAGCCATAGTCCAATTATCAATGGTGCTATTCCTAGAGACCAGAGGCCAATTTCCATGGAGACAAAACTGCAGACTTTTCCCTCAATAACTTTCATTAAAGCTATGATTATCACAGTGCATATTAGAAATAGCTAAAAAGTTTCTGAAGAAAATGACAGTGCTTAAGCCCCAAACCAAGGACAATTAGAATGACAATTTTGGGGCATGTAAACCGATTATTAGTACTTTTTTCTGAATATCAGGGCTTTTTAAAAGCTTCCCAAGTGATTCTGCTGTGCAGCCAGGAACCTCTGACTTGGTTTACCCTATTACTTCAGAGAAATGAATATGGGAGTTCAGAAATATAATTTACATACAGTAAATAATAAAATTTCATCACTACAGTTTAGTTTTGCTTATTCTATAGCTTCATACAAGTGGGGGAAAAATCAAACCCAGTGGGTACTCTTGTCTGTCGTCTTTTGCTCAGATAAATGTTTTTGAGATTCATCCACGTTTTTTTGTGTGTCAATAGTTCTTCCTTTTTATTGTTAAATAATATTCCATTGCATGAGTGTACCACAATGTATAAATTCACCCACTCATCTGTTGATAGATATTTAAGTTGCATTCAATTTGGGGTTATTATGAATAAAACTTCTGTGAATATTCATGTAAAGATCTTTCTGTGAACATATAGCTTATTTTCTGGGTAAATGCCTAAGAGTAGCTTTGTTGAGTTACCATGGTAAGTTTATGTTTAACTGTATAAGAAATTGTCACACTGTTTTCTAAAGTGGTTGTACCATGTTACACTCCCACCGGAATCCCTGAGACTTCTGGTTGCTGCATCTTCTCATCAACACTTAATATGAGTTTTCTATTGCTGCCTTAAAAAAATCACCACATATTTAGAGGCTGCTGCTGCTGCTGCTGCTAAATCACTTCAGTCGTGTCCGACTCCGTGTGATCCCATAGACGGCAGCCCACCAGACTCCCCCGTCCCTGGGATTCCCCAGGCAAGAACACTGGAGTGGGTTGCCATTTCCTTCTCCAATGTGTGAAAGTGAAAAGTGAAAGTGAAGTCGCTCAGTCGTGTCCAACTCTTCGCGACCCCATGGACTGCAGCCTACCAGGCTCCTCCATCCATGGAATTTTCCAGGCAAGAGGACTGGAGTGGGGTGCCACTGCCTTCTCCGATTTAGAGGCTAACACACTGCAAATGTGTTATCTTCTAGTTCTGTAAGCCACAATGCTGACATGGACCTCATGGAGCGAAAACCAAAGCATTGGCAGGCCTCAATTCCTCTCTGAAGGCTCCGTTTCCCATTCATTTGGGTTGTTGGCACATTCAGCTTCTTGAGGCTGTAGGATCAGGATTCTCATTTCTTACTGGCTGTAAACTGAGGACTGCTCTGTTTCCGGAGGCTATGACGTTCCCTGGCTTGTAACCATCTTCCTCTGTCTTTAAAGCCAGGAACCAGTGGTGAGTAGCGGTCCTTTTCCCTTCACATCTCTCTGACCCACTCTTCTGCTTCACTCTTCCTGTTTCAAGAGTTTATATGATTAGAACTGAGTCCATTCACATAGCCCAAGATAATCTTCCTGTTTCAATTATCGGCCTTAATTCAGCTTCCCGTGTAATGTAACATATTCCCAGGTCTCAGAGGCTGTGGGCTGCATTCTGCCTGCCCCAGCCCCTGCCCTAGATCTTTATGCTCTTATGGTCATTCCTTTCACTTCTGTATCTGTTATGAACTCTACTTGACAATGTTACTGGTTTTTCTTTAAAACCAGTTGTCTTTGGCAAAAGGCCACAAATTGTATGATTTCATTTATTTGAGATGTTTAGAATAGGCAAATTCAGGGGCTGGATGGGTGAGTGGAGGATGAGGTGACTGCCAGTGGTGCAGTGTTTGTTTTTGAGGTGATGAAATGTTCTGGGATGAGATAGTGATGTT
The DNA here is from genome assembly GCF_019320065.1 of Cervus canadensis. NCBI lineage: Eukaryota > Metazoa > Chordata > Mammalia > Artiodactyla > Cervidae > Cervus > Cervus canadensis. The sequence continues at coordinate 7,959,293 of NC_057388.1, read as the reverse complement.
GGTTTCACAGCCTTGTAGATATATTTAAATCAATTGTACTGTACACTTTAAAAGGTAAGCTTTACGGTACATACATTATATCTCAATTGAAAAAATGGAAAAATTCACTTTTCTTTGAAAGAAATTGCGTGAAGTAAAAAAAGCAGGTTTTTTTTACCAGTCACAGGTTGATTAAGCTTTTTCCGTCAGGATTCAACCCAGCTGTGCTATGTCTGACATTCTACCATATTCTATACTGGAGACTATGAAGAGCAGTCTTGAATAAAGAGAATAAAGTGACTGGCTGGACCTTAAACTATAGGTACAAGCCCAGTTCAAAGGAATAATGAAGTTAATATGTGAAGATAACTTCATTGTACATATATATATAATATATATATTTATTTATGTATTTGTCTGTAAAGGATACTAACCTCTAACATACAGATTAATATATTTTATGTATACTATTATTTCTTTTTCTTTCCCTATTTCCCTGACCAGTCCTCCACTAAAATGTTTAAGAGAAATGGTGAATAGTGTACATCCTTGTCTTATGCTTGAACTCAGAGGGAAGCATCCAGTATTTTACCATTAAGTACAGTGTATGCTTTTTGCTTTTAGTCAGAACAAGAAAGCATCTTTCTATTTCTAGCTTGCTCTTTGTTTAGTTTTTAAGTATCTTAATAACTTACTGGTTAGCATGTAGAAACAAGGTCATGGTATCTCACATAGAGCATCAGGTCGAATCACTCAATGAATGGTGACAATCTTCTGTGTTGTTAGTACTATTTAGGTGCTAGGACATGGTGAAAAATATGACACAGACCTCACAGTCAAGATGCTGTGGGATTATGAAGAAAGAAAATGACTTTAGTTGAGAAGAATCAAGGAAGGATTCAGAGAAACTAATATTTGAGCCAAATTTTGCAGGCAGACAAGGTGAACACAGGATATTCTGGGTAAAAGTCACAGCTTGGAGATGTGAAAAAAACATGGAGTATGAGGTCACACATGAGGCCAGAGGGGGATGTCTGTACACTATCAATAAAGTCAGTTATGAAGCTTGCTGACAGGTTTATATGGTATCCTGTGGACAAACAGGGGCCATCAGATTGTTTCAGAAAGATCATTCTGTTGACAGTATAGATGATTAAATGAAGATGAAGGAGGTTAGAGCTGAGAAATTGGGTGGGAAGCTAGTAATGGGAATCTAAAACAGAGGAGATAACACTCAAGAGGAAAGAACAAAATAGAGTGAGATTTAGGAAGTAGAAACAACTGTAAGGATCGTCCAACTGGTTGTAGAAAGTGAGGGAGAGGAAGAATCCTTGTTGCTTTCCTGGTTGCTTGGGTAACTACAGGGGGTTTGGAAAGGTGAAGATGCTGGGTTCAGTTCTGCATTTGCTGAGTCTGAGAAAGGCCACCAAGTGGGATGTTTGATAAAAGCTGAAAATTTTGGCCTCACACTCCTGATTATGATTTAGGATCAGTCCTGGTAAAGCTCTGATCCAGACGCTGGATTATTAAAATGAATCTAGGATTGGTGCTAGCAGTTTGAGGGATTTATAGCAAGCTGTAGCTCCAGAACCCCCATTCAGTAGTCAGCATCCTTAACCTGCATATGGCATGGCCATCTGATGGTGCCAAGCCTCTTTAATCATTCTTTTCCAGGCTTTTGCTCTGAATTATTTTGACCTCTGACCCAGCTATCCTGGCTTATATCTAATTTTAACCCCAATACAGAAGAATCCCTTTGAGGTCTGATTCTGCTCTCTATATGACTGAATAAATACCCAAAGACAATTCTAGGAGACCTAGAAGAGTTATGTGGATGACTTCTGAAGGCACTCTTGAAGGAGTGGCGTGGGGTTTAAAGAGTATATCACATAGCAAAATAATGTAAAACTTCTCTCTATCCATCCATCACTTCAAAGCCTCTACATCAACACAGTAGCTGTCTAAAAGTCTCTTTTCTCTCCACGCACCTTCACTTTCTCAATACCCACTGCTGCAGTTTAGTTCTTGCTACTCTAGTCTCTATTTCTGTAAGGATAATATATATTTAACAATATATAGATACATAAACACATACATACCATAAATCATTACTGACCTCAAAATCTCTTCCCAATGGAAGGATGAGAGGAAATAGATATGCATTAGGCATGTGTGTGTTTAGTTGAAATGTAATTAAATGCAGATTGGATACCAGGTTAATGATACTGGAGAAAGTAGGAATCAGGCAGGAGAATGAGAAGGCTTTGCAAGGTTTGGGATTAAAGAAGAAGGAATGTTCCTGGGAGTTGGCAGGAGGAAGAGGGTCATGCCAAACAGCATAGCTGTGATGTTGGACAGGAATTCACTAAGAACATCAAAGAAGAGCTCTACATATAACCCTGGTCTGATAGAGCTCCATCTCTTTCTCTCTCACAGTGGTTGAGGGAGGAAATTCCTCTTACTTTATGAGTAGTCTCAGCCACAGCTGGCTGGGGGTCCCTCTCTGGTGATCAGTGGTGTGTGGGAATGGTGGTGATCAGTGGGTGTTGGGTAGGGTGGCCAGAAAAGGCCTTACAAGGTGGTTGGGAAATCATGACCCTTTCTGTTCCATGCACTCCTCACCTGGCGACTCTTCCCCAGACCAAAGTCAGGGCCAGAATTCAAAGGAGGTACACACATTCCCTTTAGGAAATGTCAGGAAGGTCTCCCTGAGCAGTATCACCTGAAAACACCAAAATTTCTGTTTTCCCTCCTACCACAGAAGGTGGTACAGGGTGCTTACAGACTCAGACATTTGGACTGAAGGTGTACTCCACATGGATTATCCTCCTTTTCCAACTCTCTTTCACTCTCCCCCATCTCCTCTTATGTCATCCTATAGCTCATTCTTCTAGACCTCCAGTTCAGTGTCCACACCCACCACACCCACTCTTCAGGAATCTTTATGGCTCCTCACTGGAGTTTCCTCCCTTCTGTTCTTTCCAGTGTTCTGACTCAAGCTTCTCAGGCTTTGCAGATTCCAGGGGGGAAGTAATGTGCTCTGGATTTATGTGTGGAAGAGATAGACAGTACCTTGATTCAATTTCCCTACCAGCAAGAACTGTGGCTGATTTCCTCTGGTCCTAAGAAGCAAGCATATTCATCAAAGCAAGCATTCATTTTCACTCACCATACCCTTCCAGCCCACCCCACTCCACCAAAGACCTCACAGTCTAGTCTTACTTGAAGAAAGCATACTTCACGGTCGACTATAATACTGACGTCATCAGACCAAGGGGCGCTGGACCCCTCCATGATGAGAGCCCCAACTTGAGTGTGAATGACTTCATTGATTGTGAATGAAGCCGTCTGCAACAGGTGGCTCTTACCCGAGTTAGATCCTTCACTCATGAAAGAAATAGACCAGCATGCGTGTGTTAGGTCTCAGTCCCTCGCGCAATGATGGCTGCCACTTGTTGACATGTAATTTACTCTGCACACTCAATCTTTTATAATCCTCACAGTGACCCAGCAAGTTTCATATTATGAAACATTTCTGGGGCTCAAAGAATTAGAAAACTGCCCAAGATCTCATAGATGATGAATAGTGGAGCTGGTATTTGAGCCCAAATTTATCTATCTTCCCCTGATCTTATTACTGTGTTGTGCTACCTCTTAACATGAGGTGAACAGAGATGAAATCAAAAGAAATATCACAGGATTCTGAACTTTTAAACCAGATGCCTGGGCGCTTATTAACTGGTTAGGAAGAAAAATAAAACATAATTCTTCATTCATTCTCTCTTCCTGCCCTCTTTCCCACCATCCTTCCTTCCTCCCTTCTTCCTTCTCTTCATTATGAAACCCCAATAGTAATCATAGAAAAATCAGAATTAATAGAGTGTAAAACTGCCTTAAACCAATGTCTGGATAAAAAGCTATGAAAATATTCCATTGTTTTATGATCCTATTTAGAATGAACATTATATTTATGGCTTTTTCCCTGAATACACATTAAGGTAATATTGAACTTTTGGTAAAAATTATGCCATACCTCTGTGCTGACAGTGTGTTTCCTGAGCACAAATCTATATCTACTACTTTCAGCTTTCAATATTTTCTCCAAAGAAGTAAGTTAGGGCATTATAAAGTCCAGAAAGAAACATAAAACAGATGGGACTAGATTTTTGTAGGGAGTGACAGCCATACTGAACTTAATGGAAACCTAGCTACAGGGAGGCCTGAGGGGAAAACCCATGAAGTGCATGCAGGGAGGACCCTGGTTTGGGATGGAATCTCAAGAGTGTGTGCAATTGGCTCATGACTGTAGGTTGTCCTTGAAGCTGAGGGCTCTTACTTTGAAGACGGAGTATTAATCGCGGTCCCCAACCTTTCTGGCACCAGGGACTAGTTTTGTGCAGGAAAATTTTTCCACAGATGAACCGGGGGATGGTGTCAGAATGATTCAAGTGCATCACACTTATTGTGCACTTTATCTCTATTATGAGTACATCAGCTCCACCTCAGATCATCAGGCCTTAGATCTAGGAGGCTGGAGACCCCTGGAGTCTGAGATGGTCACAGGCCTTTCCTATAATATAAGGCAAATATTTTCAGCCATTGGGCAGTGCTGAAATTTTGTGAGCTTAGTGTTTATTCCTTTCACTTCTCATCCTGGGCAAGTGAAGAGTCTGGAGCTCTGACCCAGGACCGTGTCTTCAGATCAGTGGTTTAGGCATTGGAGGGACTCTTTCTCTGTAGGATCTGCTGAGAACCAAGAAGAAAGATGCAGGGGGAGTCCAAGTTAACAGCCTCCTACAGCAGCAGTATGCATCCTTAGATGTATAACCCACAAATCCTTTTCGTTTCTGTTTTTTCAACCCCTCCCTGTCAACTGGACTATTCTCGTCAATATTTAAATGGTAAATACCTGCTGGCCCCTCCTACTCAATAATAAGAAAATAAGCCTCATTTAAGGTTGCTTTCCTTTTCACCTACCAACCCTGCCTTTTCTCTTCAAATGAAATTCATCAAAACTCTATACCCACTCTCTCCATTTCCTCACATTCCACTAACTCCTCTGAAGACACATTTTATTTTGGCCTTTTGTTCCATCAATCTTAACAAAGAGCCATCTAACAAAATGACTCTCTATAGACTTACGTGTGACCATCACGTTGCTAAGTCCATCTGTCGATTTCCAGTCCTCCTCTTGTTTGATACGCAGCGGTGTATCCCCACCCCTCCACACTGACCGCTCCTCCATCTCGAAACCTCCTCTTCCCTTGCCACCACCCGCCACCATATTTCATGTTTTCCTTATGAAATGCCTCTCTGGCTGCTCTTGTGCAGCTTCTGTGCCAGTTCTCCTCCTCCAACCACTAAATGTTGGAGCTTGTTCGAGCTCAGTTTCAGGCCCTCTTTCTTTTTTTTCACTGCATGTTCTCTTGCCAGGCCGACTCATCCATTCCCATGACCTGAGTTACCTTCTTACCATATAGTGTGGTGAAAGCCATCGGAATTCCTTCCTTCACGTTGGCGTCAAGGTCAACGTCCTGAATACAATCTACAAAGCCTCGCGTACTCTGGCCTCTGCCTGCCTTGCTCCTCTTCTGCCTCCTCTTCTCTCTGTACTTCATCCTTCAGCACATGGCATCTTTTTATTTCTCAGTCCCTCCACATTCTGTCTTCCTCAAGGCCTTGACACACATTTTCCCCTTCTCCAATCATCCTCACTTGTCCACAGCAGATTTTTCTTGCAGAAGACCGGTGTACTCCTGCGGTTCATACTTTGAAGAACTAAAATCCTGACCCACTCTCTGAGCTAACTAAGCCTGTTGTGCTGAATGAACCCCAAGTAAACACACATGCCTTGAATAATGCTCATACCATTTTCATTCCTCAGATAAGTTACCAAACCAAACTTTAAAAAAAAATTAAAGCAACATAGAATAGTAAAATCTCCTTGCGTGCATGCTCGGTTGCTTCAGTCACGTTTGACTATTTGAGACCCTGTGTACCATAGCCCACCAGGCGCTTCTGTCCAAGGGATTCTGCAGGCAAGAATACTGGAGTGGGTTGCATGTCCTCTTCCAGGGGATCTTCCCAACCCAGGGATCAAACCCTCATCTCCTGCATCTCCTGCATTGCAGGCAGATTCTTTACTGCTGAGCTACTGGGAAAGCTTAGGAGTTTATTAATTTCGCCATACTTGGACTGCAAGGAGATCCAACCAGTCCATCCTAAAGGAGATCAGACCTGGGTGTTCATTGGAAGGACTGATGTTGAAGCTGAAATTCTAATACTTTGGCAACCTCATGCTGAGAGCTGACTCATTTGTAAAGACCCTGATGCTGGGAAAGATTGAGGGCAGGAGGAGAAGGGGACAACAGAGGATGAGATGGTTGGATGGCATCACCAACTCAATGGACATGGGTTTGGGTGGATTCCGGGAGTTGTGATGGACAGGGAGGGCTGGCATGCTGCAGTTCATGGGGTTGCAAAGATAAAAAGATGCCCCACATGACTGAGCGACTGAACTGAACTGAACTGAACAGATTATTGCAAAATTAACCAAGATTTAAACTAGGTAACTAGGAAGTTTCAAACAAGAAATAGTTGCATGGAGATATATGAAACAATTCTATATTTTATAAGCAACATTTGCAGTGAACGTGATTGTTAATTGCTTTTCCTTAGGCTACACTTTAACATCATACTGACCAGAAGTAGTTGAAACAAAACTCTCAGCCTCTGGCCCTCTTGATACCAGGCAGGTTGGAATAATAGGTCTTTGTCCTAACAAAAGGTTTGAAGCAGGCAAGGAGAATGAGTTAATGAGATTCTGTAATCTGATCCCCAGTAGTCTGGGGCAGTTGTTCTCAGAGCCCTAACGCACCCTACCCGTTTAAGATCAAGGGCTGGCAGAATCCGACCCTGGTGGGCACAGGCAGGTCCTGACACTGGGTAAATGGCTTTGCTGGTGTAAATAACAGGGATCTGTTATCATGAGCTTACCTGTCTGTAAAATGCCTATTTATCTTCATCATGTTGCCTCTGTGGGGAGGAAGGAGGTGGTGAGTTGAGTGTTAGTGTGTAAGAGGATGGAGCTAGGAGAGGAGAAAGGGTCTCGGACCTAAGGTGAAAGCTGCTTTAGCACAGTGGGTTTGTACGACAGCCAGATGAAGTCCACGATGTTGATTTCCAGTGTTGAGCTCCCTTTAGTACTATAAGCCAGTGTCCAGCAAAATAATGCAAGAACAAATTCACGCCTGGGATTCCAACTTCATAGTATATGCAAGAGAACAAGATAGTAGTTTTTATCTAGTAGTTTCAATCTGATTATTTTTTCACTCATTCATTCATCCATTCACCAAATAGTTGAGTGACTACAGGACTGGCAATGTTCTCGGCACAGGTGATTGTAAGGTGAATAAAATAAACACTGTGGTACCCTGTTGGACAGTTGAGTCCATGGGACACGGAGATGACAATATAAACAATCAAATAAACATATGCTTAAAATGTGATAAATGTTACAAAGTAGAAAAGGGTACCCTGCAGGAGAAAAATAGGAAAAGCCTACTTCAGAGAGACAAAGGGAGATGACTTTTAAAATGATACAGGAAGAATAAAATGAAGCAAGCCATGCAAAGGAGATGCAGTGGGGATAGCTGATCAATTTCATTTATCTTGATTTTAATATGAAATTTAAATACTAATTTAATTAAGTACAATTATGAAATATTATTTTAATCAAAACAATTCCAAAAGAGAGAAGTGCCTTATTTTTTAATCAAAACAATTCCAAAAGAGAGAAGTGCCTTCTTTTTACCTATGTCCCTACAAAAATTCCATTTTTGGTAGAAAGTATGATTAACAGTTTTGGTGTATTTTATTCTTACCCAATCACTTCCCATCTATGAAAGAATACAAACAGTAAGGCTCTTCCTTTGGGAAGAAAAAGCAGACTGACCCGAAAGTAACAAAGGCAGCATATTACTAACCAGAGCATCTTTCCAGTATCTTAGTATGCTTCCAAAGCATGGTAATTTGCATCTGTGAATAATCAGGGAACATAAAGTTCTGTACACTCTACATTCCAATAATCACATTTCCAGATCTTTCAGAAATTTACTTGAAATAAAGTTTGTAGCTGTTATCTTTCTGACAATCACTCGAACTAGTAAAAACTGTTTTACTGCTTGTTTTGGCAGCTCAAATCTCAATTTTTGGGTCATTCAAGTTGCCTTTGCTTTTGTTCACATTTGATTGATTTTGCAATAGTGGTGAATACAGGAATAAAAAAAATCCCCAAAGTGGACATACAAGGTATATCACGTTACTAAATGAAAGCAAACAGATGTCATTCAGAATAGCTAATTGATAGCACTCAGTATTTCACAAGATCAAAAATATACTTTAAAACAGTCTGGATTAATTTTAAAAGTATAGTTTTTTAAAAAGTCAGTTACAGACTCATGATATATCCCATGAGGAGAAATAAATTCAAAATAGAGACTGCTGAGCTAGCTCGGCTTCATGTGAAATTCGGAGCATCTCCGGACCACGAGTTCTTTATTTCCCACCACAGTATGCTTCATGCAGTGAATTGAATCAGGAGGCGTTCTGGGCCTCAGGAAAGCCAAACCACAGGGTGAGGAAGTCATGGTCCAGAGGCAGATGTTCTTGGCCCCACAAGAAAAAGTACCCAAAACGTTGGACTTATTTTTTAACCATGTAAAGAACAGTGAAACGGAACACATCTGTGGAAAGGTGCTAACATCTAAAGATGTGTTTAATACGTGTCACCTGTCTTTACCGTGAACCAGGTCAAGGGACCAACCATTGCCAGGACCCCCGAAGCTCCCATGTGCTCCTCCCCAGCCCCAATCCCCTTCCTTCCTTCAAAAGTTAGCACTTTCTTGACTTTTCTAGTCACCACCCCTTCGCTTACTTTTGCCTTCTGATTATGTGGCTTCCCAGATGGTGCTAGTGGTAAACAACCCGCCTGCCAATGCAGGAGACATAAGAGAGGTGGGTTCGATCCCTGGGTCAGGCAACCCACTCCAGGATTCTTGTCTGGAGAATCCCATGGGCAGAGAAGCCTGCCGGGCTACAGTCCACAGGGTCACAAAGAGTTGGAACCAACTGAAGCAACTTTGCTTGCAAACGCACTTATCAGATTATGTACCTCTAAACACTGGAGAGTAATAATGCCTGTTTTTGAATTTTACATAGAAGGATTCATAGTGTATGCGTTCTTTTGTGTCTGGCTTCTATCACTTGATATGATATAGCTGTGTATGGCTGAGATTCATTTACTTTCATTGCCGCATGATCTTCCATTATATGCTATCTTCCAGTTCATTTATCTCTCTGTTGTTGACAGGAATGTAGGTAGTTCTACCTACATTCTATTTGGAACTAATGTTGTGATGGACATTCTTGTATATATTTCCTGGCATACCTGTACAAAATAGTATATACTTAGGAATGGGATTGTTGGGTCACAGGATATGCATATTTTTAATGTAACTAGATAATTTCAAAGTAATTGTATCAATTTACACTCCCACAGGGAGTGTGTGAGGGTTGTTATTGCCCCATATCATCACCTATATTTACTATTGTCAGACTTTCAATTTTTGTGAATTTGGTGAGAATAAAGTGTCACAAGGTTAACTTCTGTTATCTTTCTATTAGCTAAGTCTAATTTTTATGTAGAAAAATTAGAATATAGAGAATAAAAGTATAAGTTTCTTGTTGATGCCAGCATGAACATTAGATTAAATCAGGCAATGTGGCAGTTAGCGTATTTCTTTTACAACTGAATCCATTCTTCCAACCATATATTTGGGGACAAAGCAAGAATAGAAGTAGTATGGTTGACACCTTATAATTTGTTCCTATTTTCTTAAATATAGTTAAATTGATGACAAAATAAATAAATGAATGGCCCACTAAGATGTGTTAAATGCAATCTCTAGTTTATGTGGATTTGTTTCTTAACCCTCTGTTGATGCCATCCATCTGTTTATTCCTGTGATGTTGCCACACTGTTTTAACCACTAGAGTTTCATGACTGACTTGCTATCTAGTAGGTCATGACATTCCGCTAAAATTAGAGCCATTTTCCCTTTCTGGGCAGTATCATATTTTGATTCTTTTTAAAAAAACATAATGAGGTAAAAATGATACACATTAAAACACAGATACAGATCAGAGAATTTCACTTTCTTTTTCTGTCTTATCGCGTAGAATGTTGGGTAATGCTAATATTTTACCAGTTCTGCCTCCAATTCTCTGCTGAATGTGAGATTCTTCTACAGTTGAATCTGATCTCCTCTCATCTCCAGAGCTGGTGTTGCTCTTCCATGTGAGGGGGACCGAGGAGGGTGGTTCACATGTGCAGTCAAGTTTCTGCGGGCACGACTGAGCTATTGACCTGCAGTTTTCTTACCTACGGACATTATATATATATGTTTATTTACTCAAACATGCTTGTTTCCAGATATGTCCTGAAAATCTCTTATAGGTATGTTCTTAAGTGTTTTGTACTTTTTATGGTATTATAAGTGAGATATTTTCTTCTCTTTTTGTTGTTCACTCGCTAACTCATATTCAACTCTTTGTGACGCCATGGACTATAGCCTGCCAGGCTCCTCTGCCCATGTGATTTTCCAGGCCAGAATTCTGGAGTGGATTGCCATTTTCCTCCTCCAGGAAATCTTCCCAGACCAGGTATTGAACCATCATCTCTTGTGTCTCCTGCATTGGCAGGTGGATTCTTTACCATTGACACCACCTAACAGATACCGCCAAACAGATTTCCAGAGTGAAGGAGCTACTTTACATTCCCACCGGCCATGCATGTATTCGTCTTAAGTCAAATGATAGAACATGGTCCACATTACAAACCTCTACTTCAACTGGCCTAGATTGGGAGCACTGGTGAGGCCACTAGTGGGGCACTTGGGTTTCAGTGGTATTTCTCTCATCTCATATTCCAGGAAGTTGGGCAGCTATCCATTCACCTACCAAGGAGCCAGCATTTTCCCTGGTGACATATGTGAGGGAAAATGTAGTCAGTGATTCTCTTCTCTAAAGTTAAAAAACTACTGTCCTAATTATGCCCTTGACTGCATACCCCCTTTATGCTGTTTCGATGCTTTGAGCAAAAGCTGGTTTGAATCCAAAAACTATTATGGAAATCTTTACAAATTTAGTACAATTTAGGTAGAAATTCTTCCAAATCTTTAGCAATCACAGGAAGGCAACATACCCATGGCTCTTCAATTGATTTTCAATAGCTTCTCTTTATCTTTCAGGCTAGTATTAAAATGTCTTTTTAAAGTAACCATATCTCTGTTAAGGAAAGTTTTTTGTTAAAAATACCAGAGTTATTAAAGACCTCTGAGGGAATAATGGCTGATTGAGTGAAGCTACCCATTAAAAACCCTATAAATTTTTTTTTATCTAAAGGATTTCTCTCTTCACTTGCCAAACTATGCTGTCTACATCGCTTTTATGAACAAGTGCCATTAAGTTGGTCTCTACCTGCAGTACCATTGAAAATAAACCATTGTAGTGTTTCCACGGTGAAATCATTAGAATTCTATTCATTTCGATGCCTTACACTATTTGTCACCTTTCCAAGCTACCAGGCAGACATACTCAAAACCCATTTTTATGTGAGCACACTGTATTACTCTCCTCTTGTCATGGATCTTTATTCCTTCCTGTGATGCCTCTGTTTCTTCTTAGGAGTCTCAGTACAAGGATCCCAACATGTGGGTCCTATTATAGACTAACTACCCAGTTGCCACGATGTCTTGCTTTCTTTTTTTTTTCTTTAATAAAACAAAGGAAAACAAAGCCAGCCACTTGTACTGAGAGATTTGAACATCTGTTCCACTACCTGGTGATCTTGGATTTCCTCTCGACTAAGTTTCCAGGCAAGAGGCAGATAAGCCAATCAAACACAAAGTGAGTATAAGAATCCGCAAGCTGAATGATGATAAAGGCACACATCAGTCCTGCTGGGCTCTTCCAGCGATGTCTGGTGAAGCAGGCACATCCCTGAATAATCATTAGAAGTAACCGCAAAGAGAAGTAGAACTGGACATTGTCATGACACCACACATTCTGACCAGCATTTACACGTAACACTGTTTATAAGCAGCCTGTCATTGTGACATTTTGAGCAATATATTGCTGGCATCTGGGTCATGGCAACAGTTATACACTTAGATTGTTGGTCAGCCAAATAAAATTGCAACACTATACAGGCACTAAGCCTGTTTATATGGGATAGGTGTTACCCACATCCTCTTGAGCAACACAAACATGGGGGACTAATAACATCTTAGTAAGTCTAGCACAATGCTTGACACATAGTGGAAACTTAACAAATGTTCATTGAATTAACAAGTGACTGAGTAAATGAATGAAATAGTGAGCTTGGTTCTCCCCTAATGATCTTCTAGGCCTCTTATCATTCTTACAGGACCAGCCTCTTGTGTGAGGAAAGGAAGCTAAACTCAGAATTCTCTGGGAGGTTTCCATTCGATTCTTCTAACTGTTCAGTGAGAAAAACCCCAACTCATTTTCTGACCAAGTGGGATCAGAGCCAATGGGATCCCACAGGGCTGATCTAATGGAGAGAGCTCTCTGGGCACTGTGGCATTCCAAAGTCAGGGAAGTGGGTCAGGCTCACTCCCCTGGGAGCTGGGGTAGGAGAACCTCTGGATTACCTCCTGGTAATCAGGAAAGAGGAGTGAGAATAGATGCCCCCAAACTCAGTATCAGGAAAGATGTGGGAAACCAGGGAAATGATGAACAAGGTAGGGATCAGGAAAGCAAGGAGTCAAGAAAGAGGCAGGACCTGATGAGGAAATGGCAGTTATGTACAATCACCTGGGCGCTCTGTGTGCGGTGTGATGTCTGGGCCTGCCGGGCTAAGGACAGGGCTAAGGGTGGCATGTCCTGGGACCCTGTATATTCAGCACCTGGATTTTAGTAACTTGAAAGCTCACCCCGCGCTCTGTCTATAGGTCAGTGGATACGGACTTGGTGTGCTCCTAGGTCCAGTACCAAGACATGCAAAACAGCCTGCCCCTAATTTCTTCATGAAGGCTTGGGGTAAAGGACACAGGGTGGGTGTGAGTAGAGAGAATGGAATGAATTGTTAGTGCCTAAGATGACTCAGGAATATCAAAGCATAGGCTTATAGTTTCAGGACCTTTTTCAGCAAGCTTCGAAAATCAACAATTAAAAAGAAACTTTTTTTTTTTCAAGAGGAAAAAACAATGAAAATGAACTTTCCGTCGGTTTTCCTAACGTAATTTTTCTTGGAAACGAATAACCCTGTCTCTGATTCATTCTTCTGACTAACTCACTGTGGCTCAATTTCTTCCATGCAGATCAGCTCATCAAGCTACTGGGAAGCCCGAGAAGAATATAATACATAATACAGAATCGGGGGGAAGGGAGGAATCCCAATTACTGTTTCATAGAAGTGCTAATTACTCAGAAAATACTCATGACACTCAGAAGGACTCATCTTGTGGCAAAAGAAAACTCCCTGAACAATTAGCTAGAAACATGCTGTCCTTTCACTTATTTGTGGAGGAAAATCTGGGTTCAGATATTTAAGGAACTCAGGAGAAGGTATCCTTTCCTTCTGCGTGCTTCAGGGCCTCTCCCTTCACCCACTGGGATGGCATACCCACCACTGACAGTATCTCTCTCATCTCCAGGTGGCACCCTCCTCTGGGACCCTGGGGCTTTGTGAGCCAGATGGTTGGGACTAACTCAGCATCTGTTTCCCAGATCTCTCAAGGGGAAAAATAGCTTCCAATTTCCATCATCTTCTGCCTTGCTCCTCATGGCACTAGAGCCCAGTAAGAAAAGGCGACTGTCTAACCGTGTTTGAGATTCTCTAGATTTCTTCAAACATGTGAACGGAATGAGCAGCCCCATTTGTGTAATTAACATCCCCAACTGCATCGTGCCTGTTTCGTTTCCCCATTGATAATACTACACTTGGCAGACATACCTTAGGTTATTGTTGGTTTTTCCTTTCCCAGACCTATTCTTTTTCTGCTTTTCTTTGTGTAAAGGGTATGTACCGGCTTTGTGAAATCCCTGTAGCAAGTGGTGAATGATATATGAAGTGAAAAGTCTTTTTTGACGCAGGGCACAGTGGGAATACAGAAAGCGCTGTGCCTTCACTGCTGGGCCGGGTATTTGACTGTGTACTGAAGGCATGGATAGCCTGCATTCATCCTGTACTACCTCAGAATCCCTGGGGCGCTCACCTGGTGAAAAGGGGCACCATCCCGCAGAAAGGCAGAGAGTGGAATTTATTGACCTCCAAAAGTCCTTTCTGGCACCGTGATTCTGCTTTCGCTACAGGTAGTGCTTTTTCCCTGTAATTTTAGCAAAGAAAGAAGAATAGGAATGCGCAGTCTGAGTCCAGAGTGTAGAAAATTAACCCGTTCCCAAGCCTGTGATACGAGGTGGTTGGGGAAGGAGGTTGGCAGTTGTCAATACTCTGCAGGCTAACATCACTTGGAGAGGATATGTCTCTTCACCCCAGCTTTAGAGAGAATTTGTTATTCCGAGAAGCCAGGGACAGAGCTAGCCTTTTAATTTAAGCGGTCTTTTCCTTTCAAGGAATCCAAACTCTCTGAGAATGATCACAGTTTCTCTATGAACCAAGCGTCACATTGATTCATGACCTAAAATTCTACCGTGTTTCAGAATTAGATGCCTGATCATACAGCACATGACTTAGACAATCAGTTAGACATTATGCAGTGTCTGTTTGTGGACCCTTGGGTTAAGTGATCCAGGTACAGCCGGGATGTGGGACATTTACCCACAGAGGAGGGAGATGAATAATTTTGCGTTGGCTCGTATGTGCGCTCAGTCGCCCAGCTTGTGTCCGACTTTTTGCAACCCCATGGACTGTAGCCCACCAAGCTCTTCTGTTCATGCGATTTTCCAGGCAAGAATACTGGAGTGGGTTGCCATTTCCTCCTTCAGGGGATCTTCTCACCCCAGGGATCAAACCCGGGTCTCCTGTATTGAAGGTGAAGTCTTGACGGCTGAGCTGCCTGGCATGACTCCTTATTGCTAATCGCTGACTTCCTGAAGATAGACACAGGGGTTAACAGAGCGGCTCTGGCTTCGAGGAATGGAGGCAGGAGGAACAGAGTCCTCTCATTCATCCTCTGACTCATTTCTTTCTTCCAAAAGGAAGTCCTGGAACATTAAGCCTTAAATCCTCTCTTCTGGGGTGGGGAGAGGAACTAAGCAACTCTTTGTTTAAGCAGTACTCGGGGTTGAGCATGTTGTGGATCACACTGCTCCTTAATGACACTCAGGACAATGTTGAATAATTGAATCATAATTCTAGTTTCCTTTCTTTTTTTTTTTCTAGTTTCATTTCTGTGCTTGAATTTTTTGTTACCCATCCTCTCCTACCCCAGTCTCACTGACCCAGTTCAAAGAGAGTTGCCTGCTTTACCTCTCTTGTCTCAGAAGATGGGAAATTATTATCCAAGCTGATAGACTAACATTCAAACAGAAACCCTGACTTCCCAAATTGCACCTCTTTCCAGAATCCTCCAGCATTCATGATTGGGATTTAGGCATTTCATTCAAACTCAGGCTGTCTTGATTACATGACTGAAGAAAGAACAAACCCGTGGCCTGCCAGTCTCAGCCTTCTAACTGAATTACCACATCCTGTTCCCTTCTTCACAATGCAGAGGGTAGCAAACCCAGAGGAGACCCATGAGGAAACAAGAGGCCTCACAGAAAGCCAGGTTAAAGAAACCATGGGTCCTTTCATCCTGGAGGGAAGAAACCAGAGACATAACAATGGTGTTTCAAGGATAAGAAAAGAGACTCCAGGGAGAATGGAAAACAGTTGTGTTGAAATCGGTTTGGAAAGATGGAATGAACTCAGTGCACAACCAGGAAGATTTGAGTGAGAATCATTATAAATCATTCACCCAGCTCTTACCAGCTCTTGCCTTTGATATGGAGAGGTTTCATTTCATTCCTTGCAACAGTTATAACAGGCTACTTAAAGTAACACGGAAAATAAAATGGAAGCAGTGACAGACTTTATTTTCTTGGGCTCCAAAATCACTGCAGATGGTGACTGCAGCCATGAAATTAAAAGACACTTGCTTCTTGGAAGAAAAGCTATCACGAACCTAGACAACATATTGAAAAGCGGTGACATCACTTTGCGGACTAAATTCCATATAGTCAAAGCTATAGTTTTCCCAGTAGTCATGTATGGATGTTGAGAGTTGGACTATAAAGAAGGCTGAGCGTCAAAGAATTGATGCTTTCAAACTATGGCGCTGGAGAAAACTCTTGAGAGTCCCTTAGACTGCAAGGAGATCAAACCAGTCAATCGTAAAGGAAATCAACCCTCAATATTCTTTGGAAGGATTGATGCTGAAGTTGAAGCTCCAATAATTTGGCTACCTGATGCGAAGAGCCAACACAGGGGAAAAGTCCCCGATGCTGGGAAAGACTGAGGGAAAGGAGGGGACGGCAGAGGATGGGATGCTTGGATGACATCACCGAATCCGTGTACATGCCGCTGCTGCTTAGTCACTCAGTCGTGTCTGACTCTTTGCCGCCCCGTGGACTGCAGCCCACCAGGCTCCTCTGTCCATGGGATTCTCCAGGCAAGAACACTGGAGTGGCTGCCATGCCCTCCTCCAGGGGAGCTTCCCAACCCAGGAACTGAACCCAGGTCTCCCACATTGCAGGCAGGTTCTTTATCATCTGAGCCACTAGGGACATGAGTTTGACCAAACTCCGGGAGATAGTGAAGAACAGGGAAGACTGTCCACGGGGTTGCGAAGAGTCAGAAATGACTGAACAAAAACAACAAAATTAACAGAAAAATCTGTAAAGGAAAGTACCTTGTAGGAAAGTTGGGATAGGATCTTTTGAGGACTTTGCTCATTGTTGGCACTTGGTTAAAACAGAGAGCAGATATTACGTCAAGCTCCAAACAGTTGGTGAATCTGTTGTGGGAAAATTGCTATTCTATTCATGCATGATTTTCTGTGTTAGGGTGGTATGTTATTATGATATTTCAAATTCTCATCTCATAATTTTTTTTGTCCCAGGCCATTTGCCCATACTTCCCTTCCAAATGAAAATTGCTGCCTGAATTTCATGCATTTGCCTCTGGAGTTCTATTTCTTATTTTCTCCTTCTATTTCTCTTGATGGCTATTAGGAGCTCAATTCTCCATCCATTGCCTGCTAACACTCTAGGCATCAAATGCGAGTGCCCAAACAGTGAAAATATAGGGGTGATAGTAGAGGTGCCTGCCGTTTATGTTAGAACAATTCGTTTTAACTCTAAGGGCCAGAGTGACCCTCGGTCTCTTGTAGACCTAGGAATATATTTTCCTACTGAGACTCTTCCCTTATTTTAAGTAGCCTGAAAATAACTGGTCCAAGGAATAAAATGAAACCTCTCTTCTTCAAAAGCAAGAGCCTTAAGCAAAGGTGGTATCAAATCTTGAGACACTAAGGTTTGTCTGAATTCAAAATTCAGCAGGGTTCTATCACTCAGCACGTCAAAAAATCTGAATTGTATCTTACAAAGAGTGACTGTAGGTTCTGGGTGCATTAGGAGCGTATTAAACAATTGAGATATAAAACATTTTTTCTCTCTAGTAGTAAAGATCAAACAGAATCTTGAATGCAAGTATACTCCATCATCTCACCAATAGATAGTTTTCAACAACTTAGACCATGAGTGAGGAAGCACCCTCTTCTTAGAGTTTTATCATGGGGAACACATGTAAATCCATGGCTGATTCATGTCAATGTATGGCAAAAACCACTACAATATTGTAAAGTAATTAGCCTCCAACTAATAAAAATAAATGAAAAAAAAAAATAAAAAATAAATAAATAAAAGAAAAAAAAAGAAGAAAGAGTTTTATCTTGACAGTGGCGATGGGCCTGTCATGATGCCACTGCTTGGGTTCACAGCGACAACACAGGCAACACACTCCATGTTTATTCCTAGCATCATTGTCAAAACATTCAACACAAGACCTGCACACTCCAAAGAGCTCTACTTAATGGAGGCACAACCTATTCATACCCTCAGCGGCAAGAGATCCTGCCAGTCTGTGACATGGGAGGTTGCTGAGCGCTCCTCCAAGCTCTGCACCAGCCCTCCGTGATTTCTTACAGATATTTACTTTCTCACATGGCATATAGAACATTAAAAGGGTTTTGAAAAATCCCTCAGTTTTTTGACTTCTGAAGGATTATTAACTTCAAAGTCTGAAGAAATGTCGCCTTTCTATCTTTGGAAATGCCAGAAGCCTTTGCATATCCCTACCACAGGACCCAGCAACCCCCAGCAGAGAAGAACGATTACTGCCTCGGTGGCGAGAGGCTGGCTTTTGATCTCTTAACATATTGGAAATTACTTAAAGGTAAGCCATCTGCTAGCTGAGGAACAAAAACAGATTACATCACACCCTGCTAGAAAGATTGTGTTAAATCCTGTATATCAAGGCTTTTAATAATTCTATATTAAGTCAGCTAATAGGATTAGGTACACATCTTCTTTAGGCTTATTTCCTCAACTATTAAAAAAAAAACTTTTTGTGTGTGTTTGACGATCTGCAAAATTCAAGAGTATTCCACTGTGAATAAAAAGTGTTCTTTTAAGAGGAGGAAGCATTGCTTCAGATCACCACTGCTCTCCAGAGAGACGGATCGCACAAGTGCCTTTCCAGAGCAGTCCGCAGTCGGGGGAGGGGGGAGCGTGCACTCGCCTTTGCTCACGTGCGTTACTGCCTGTGCATCACAAACCTGCTTGCAGGAGCCTCACACCTGCACTGGTATTCTTCGGCGAGTCACAGGTGGGATGTGGGCAGGGGGGGAAGGTGAAGATGCCTGGTTCCCTCGATAATACTAATTAATGGTGGCCTTGGTTGACAGTTTACCATGAGGTTGTGCTGTCATTTCAGTTGTGTCTGATTCTGCAACCCCATGGACGGTAGCCTATCAGGCTCCTCTGTCCATGGGATTTCCAAGGCAAGAATACTGGAGTGGGTTGCCATGTCCTTCTCTAGGGGATCTTCCCAACCCAGGGATTGAACCTGTGTCTCTTACGTCTCTTGCATTGGCAGACATGTTCCTTACCACTAGCGCCACTTGGCAAGCCCAACCATGAGGGTGGTGTGGCGCAAATATTGGGGGTGAGAAAGGAATGAGCCTTGATTAATAAGAGCTTTGAGCACCTGTAATACTGGACAGTCCCAGCCTTGAAAAAACTCATGGTAAAATTATATCATGCCCGTGTCATACTACTGCCCTCCCCACTCACGGTAAGTTCTAGGTCATGGGAATATTACAGTATATTCCCTTGACTGCATGTGGGGAGTAAAAAGAAAGGGTCTTCTTTCTTCTCTGCCCCTGCTTTCGCTAATTTGTTTACTGTTATTCTACAATCTCAGAGCGTTAAATACACACATGATATAAATTAACCTTCACTCATTGTTTCTAAATCTTTAATAAGAAGTTCATTTACACACTCTGCGATACTAAACGTTGAATAGAGTTTTAGTAATAGTAACAACAAACCCTTTATCTCTCTCTTGAAGTAGTACCTGAAAACACACCTAAAAAGTCTCAGGTCTTCTGAGATAAGGAAATTCTTATCTTGGTGACAATAGAGAGTTACAATCAATGAGAGCAAATAAAATATAAGATTAACTTATTTAGAAACCATTATGTGTTGCCTATTGAAAGCGCTTAAGTGTTTATTTAAAGTATAGGTTTACAATGTTGTGTTAGTTTCCAGTGTATGCGAAGAAATTCAGTTATCAGAACTTTTTCCATTATAGGTTGTTACAAGGTATTGAATATAGTTCTCTGTGCTATACAATAGGACCTTGTTGTTTATCTATTTTATACAAAGTCATATATATCTATTAATCTCAAACTCCTAATTTATCCTTCCCCCCACCTTCTCCCCTTTGATACCCATAAATTTGTTTTCTATGTCTATGAGTCTTTTTCTGTTTTGTAAATAAGTTGATTTGTATCGTATGTTTCAGATTTCACATGTAAGTGATATACGACATTTGTCGTTCTCTGTCTTTCTGTCTTATTTCCCTTAGTATGATAATCTCTACTTGCATCCATGTTGCTTCAAATGGCATTATTTTTAATGTCTGAGTAATATTCCATTGTGTATATAGATATAGATATGTACACCACAATGTCTTTATCCACTCATCTGTTGATGGACATTTTGGTTGCTTCAACGTCTTGGCCGTTGTGAATAGTATTGCTATGAACATTGGGGTGCATGTATCTTTTCAAATTAGGCTTTTCGTCTTTTCTGAATATATGCCCATGAGTGGGATTACTGGATCATATGGTAACTTTTTAATTTTAGCTTTTAAAGGAACCTCCACACTGCACCAATTTACATTCCCACCAATAATGTAGGAGGATTCCCTTTTTTTCACACCCTCTCCAACATTTGTTATTTGCAGGCTTTTTATTGTGGTCATCTTGACTGGGCCATTCTGACTTGTGTGAGGTGGTACCTTATTATAGTTTTGATCTATGTTTTTCTAATAATTAGCAATGTGGAACATCTTTTCATGTGCCTATTGACCATCTGTATGTCTTCTTTGGAGAAGTGTCTATTTAGGTCTTATGCTTATTTTTTGACTGGGGTGTTTGTTTTTATGATATTGAGCTATATAGGTTGTTTGTTTATGTATTTTGGAAATTACACCCTTGTTGCTTGCATCATTTTCAAATATTTTTGCCCATTTGGTAGGTTGTTTTTTCATTTTGTTTATGGTTTCCTTTGCTGTGCAAAAGCTTATAAGTTTGATTAGGTTCCATTTGTTTATTTTTGCTTTTATTTCTTTTGTCTTGGGAAACTGACCCAAGAAAACATGGGTACAATTTATGTCAGAGAATGTTTTGCCTATGTTCTTTTCTGTGAGAACATATGTTTTGCCTATGTTCCCTAGCTTTATGGTGTCATGTCTTATATTTAAGTCTTTAAGTCATTTTGAGTTTATTTTTGTGTATGGTATGAGGGAATGTTCTAACTTCATTGTTTTACATGTGGGTATCCAGCTTTCCCAGCACTATTTGCTGAAGAGACTGCCTTTTACATAACTTGATAGAGAATATGACCCAAATATGATGGTGAATCAATTTCTATTTGTTGTTGTTGTTGTTATTGATTCAACCATGCTATATGGCAGCGGCCTTAATCATATTTACTTACCACTCTAAAAATGTGCATTAATTCTACTCTATAACGTGCCTCTGGGTGATAGGAAGGATTTTATTAAAGTCTGCCCTTTCTAATCTGGATTCCTGGGAGTGAATCAGCAGCCATGTTGTAAAATGTAAAAAGTAGAGAGGAGCCTACACTGATTTACTATCTCAGCCTTCATTTTCAGCAAGTCACTTATTCCCTCTGAGCCTCAGTTTCCTTACATAGAAAGTGATAATAGTAATACTTACCTTCCTGAGTGAAGAAGAACTAAAGAGCCTCTTGATGGAAGTGAAAGAGGAGAGTGAAAAAGTTGACTTAAAGCTCAACATTCAGAAAACTAAGATCATGGCATCTTGTTCCATCACTTTATGGCAAATAGATGGGGAAACAGTGGAAACAATGGCTGCCTTTATTTTGGGGGGCTCCAAAATTACTGCAGATGGTGACTGCAGCCATGAAATTAAAAGACGCTTACTCCTTGGAAGGAAAGTTATGACCAACCTAGACAGCATATTAAAAAATAGAGACATTACTTTGCCAACAAAGGTCTGTCTAGTCAAGGCTGTGGTTTTTCCAGTAGTTATGTATGGGTGTGAGAGTTGGACTATAAAGAAAGCTGAGCGCCAAAGAATTGATGCTTTGCACAGTGGTGTTGGAGAAGATTCTTGAGAGTCCTGTGGACTGCAAGGAGATCCAACCAGTCCATCCTAAAGGAGATCAGTCCTTGGTGTTCATTGGAAGGACTGATGTTGAAGCTGAGACTCCAATACTTTGGCCACCTAATGGGAAGAGCTGACTCATTAGAAAAGACCCTGATGCTGGGAAAGATTGAAGGCAGGAGGAGAAGGAGACAAAGAGGATGAGATGGCTGGATGGCATCACGGACTCAATGGACGTGGGTTTGGGTAAACTCAGAGCTGGCGATGGACAGGGAGGCGTGGCGTACTGTGGTTCATGGGGTCGCAAAGAGTCAGACACGACTGAGTGACTGAACTGAACTGAACTGAACCTTCCAGAGTTCTAGAGACAGCAATATCTACATAAAAGAACTAGGGCAGAGTAGACTAGAGAACATAGAAGGCACTGAATAAATGGTAGTCATCATCATTAATAATAATGATTGATCATCTGTAATGTTAGCATTCATAATAAGGTTTCCCTGGGATATCAGATGGTAAAGAATCTGCATGCAGTATGGGAGACCCGGGTTCAATCCCTGGGTTGGGAAGATCCCCTCGAGGACGGCATGGCAACCCACTCCAGTATTCTTGCCTGGGAAGTCACATGAACAGAGGAACCTGGTGGACTGCAGTTCATGGGGTTGTAAAGAGTTGAACACAACTGAGCAACTAACATGCACATTCATATTAAAAATGAAAAGCATCATGCAGTTTCGTGTCCTATTAGATATGTTAGATAAAGTTTAACATCTAGCGGCAACACCATAGCAGAATGTGAGGTGGAGGGCAAGTTCCTCCAGCCTGCTGCTGTCATCTGATTCCCTGTTGAGCAGATATTTCCCTGGGGACAGAGGACTGTCCATCAGATGCCAGGTCAGCTAAAAACGCGAGCTGCTGCTGTCGCCTGTATCTGCATTGGACTGAGTCATCTGCCTTTAGCTTCCACAAGGGTAAACAGCCGCAAACCAACGCAGCTCTTGTAACTCAGCCCCACACAGCCTTATTAAAGGATCTTACCTATTTCAGTACCTGCCAGCAGGTCTGGAATATTAGAATGTTTACTCAAAATCTACTGCTGTCTTGATTTAGTGACCTTGGCTCAGAACTGACATATTTCTATATCAAAATAGCGAAAGCCTTCCTTTTCTCTCTTTCCTGATGCATAACATTCTAAAAGACAGGAATGGCCTCCAGCTAACACAGATCAATTTCCACTCAGCTTTTGGTCATTTAATTACTGTTGACTGCTTTAACCTTTGTCACTTCCTTTATGGATTATGTTTCTTTCTCCTCTGCTGCCATTTAATCTATTCACTGACATAATCAAACTTAAAATTTTGTGATAGGGTTTGACATTTTTCTTATTCTCTAATATTTTTAATGTGCTGAATTTATTTAGAAGAAAATTATTTCCTGAAGGAGAAAGCGTTTTAATGAGCTGACTTTTTACTTAATCTGTGTATTCACTTCTTAGATGTTGATTCAATAAAAGAGAATACTCTGCTTTCCTCCATCACCCCTTTCAAAGTGATGAACCCCTGCCATTCCCTTTAACATTCCTACAATATTTACCTGTGTAGAAGTGCACTGTGTACTAATTTACATACTAAAAAGAAAAACTAAATCTTAAAGTGAAAACCAACCACTAATAGTGCAAAGGGGGTTATCAGAATGATACAAGCATGGGAATTGCCTTCTTTCTGAGAACTCATTTGTTATCACTGATCTAGACATAAAGGTGGAGAGGAAGGACTTTGAGTTTTAGAGTTACATACTTAATGGGTCAAAATCTGACTCTGCACCTCATAAGCTGTGTGTCCTTTAGCAAAATCCTTGACTTATCTGAAAATGTCCCTGGAAGATAGAAATAACTGTTCGGCCTTTCAAGATCATTGTGATGACTGATAAAATAAAATCAAATAGGGCTTTCCTGGTGGTTTAGTTGTAAAGAATCTGCCTGCCAATGCAGAAGACACAAGTTTGATCCCTGATCCAGGAATTGATCCAGTTGTCAAATGAGTAGAGCACCTCATACATTTGGAAGGCAATTAGAGAGGAATTTGTACAAGATGATTATTGTAAAATCCTCTTGTGGACTTCATGACATCTAAAGACTTTTCTAAGAATATGGAATACACATATGATAGTACTAAGCAGCCAAGAAAAATATAAAGATTCACCTATTTTTTTTCTAACAACTCAAATAGTTTTGTGGCAGCACTAAAAGCATCCTCTGAGGGGAATATGTAATTTACCTTTCGGCTTGGGGATGTGATGAGACTAGTGTCATTAGCCTGTTCTTCCCTGGATGACTTAACCATTTCTTTGACATCATTCATCTACTCTGTGGTTAATGAACCCCAGCAGTGGGAACTGCTAAACACAGTTATCCCACAGTCAACCTCCACTAAACCTCCCACTTCTGCTACAGTAGTTAGTGCCAAGTAGGCGAATATAGGAGTTTTGACTTGTTCCTAAGGATTGAGTCACAGTGAGACATTGGTTCACCAGAACCTCTGCTGCTTTTGTTTTCATTTTCTTGGTAAATATTTTCCAAGACTTCCCATTGGCAAAGGAGGACACTCAAAATTGGTGAGAACCAATCCAGTTTTTCTAACTATGAGTTTTCGAAAACTTCAGCATCAGCCCCAAACCAGTAAAAGATGTACTAGTATATAAGTGGTTGGTTAAAGTGATGGGATCTGGGGCCTGACTGCCTGGGTTCAGGGTCTGCTTCTGCCACTTGCTGGTTGTGTGGTGATGGGCTCATTACTTATGCTCTCCAAGTCTTAATTTCCTCATCTATAAAATGCAGATAGAAGTAGGATACACCTAGTAGGATCATTGTAAGAAATAAATACATAGATAAACACTGGTAAAACACTTAGCTTCACACCTGGCACATAGTAAGTGCTCGGTTAACAGGAGTTATCACTCTTACTATTAGGTGCTATAAGCGGAAAATAACTTCCCAGTGGCCTCAGTGAATGTGTTTGAGAAATGACTGACAAGGAACAGCGTCTCTGAAAACATTTGGTTGTGAGAAGAGCACAACCTAGAATTGCTTTGAATTTCTCAGATCTCCTCATCTTTTCCTCTTGTGAAAGAAAGAGGTCAACATTCTTTCAGACTTGTAGGTACTGCTCAGCACAAATCACAGAGAATTTTTAAGTGAATATTCCTTCTTCTGGGTAAGACTCCAGCTAAGAGATCATATTCAGTTGGCACACCTTCTCTCTCTCTTGAATTGGTGCCCTGTTTCCCTGGTGGCTCAGTGGTAGAATATCTGCCTACAATGCAGGAGACACAGGAGATGTGGGTTCAGTCCCCCGGTTGGGAAGATTCCCCTGGAGGATGGTGTGGCAACCTGCACCAGTATTCTCACTGGGAAAATCTCATGAGCAGAGGAGCCTGACAGGCTACAGTTCATAGGGTCACAAAGAGTCAGACAGGACTGAAGCAACTGAGAATACACGCATGCAACCCAATCACTATAGGCTTTCAGTGCAGTGTGAATTATTTTCTCAAAGAGGAGAGCAAAAGGACAGAATCAGCCCTTCTCTGCAGTGTCTACAGTAATAGTCCTCAGCAACACTGTTACTAAAGCAAACTGTGCACTGAGAATTCACCCCTTGGGCCAACCGAACCATTTCTTCCTCAATGCTGCATCTCTCCTGCAGTCTACATGTATGATGATCGGACTCGTGACCACTGGATATGTCTAAAGCCTCTGCAAGTATAGATTTACACATAAATGTTCGTATGAAATACTTTTAGGCATGGACAAACATGCACAGTACATATGCATGTACGATGCATATGTCTTTCTACATTGGTCTTACATTTTGCTTGCAACAAGTCTTTATCTATCCTTTGGTCTAGTAATTAAACAATTAAATGTAATTTATGATAATTACACATTACAACAAAGTTGTAAGTGGGCATTAACTCACTTGAGAAATATGTTCTGTTTTAGAGCCAGCACAACGTGATAGCCAAAGTCGAGAAGGCATTAGTGCTGGGCACATCGCTCACTGCTACATCCTTACAGACAGACTAAGGTCACCAGAGATAGGAAAGGCCCGCCCTCCATTGAACCAGCGGGGCTCCGTGGCCCACTCTGGAATGTTATCACCACTGCATTAGTCTCATTTACAAGTGGTTCAGGAGATGCCAATTCCTGTGCCTCTCTTGAGGATTAAGGGAAGGGTGTGAATTTGCCTATTTCTTCCATACGCATTACAAAGGATTCTTCATTTGTCTTAAACCCTGTCAAGGGGAATATTAAGACTGCTGGGCTTAAATTAGAGGAAGGAATATCCTTGTCTTCTTATCTGTTCATCCTACACTGAGCTTAAAGATGCTTCATGAACCTCACCTTTGGAACGCGAGGACTTCAGGGCTGCACCGGCCACGTGGCTCCTGAGAGGGGAGGAAGTGAGGGGACTTGGAGTGGCTACATTTGAGCCCACCCTTCCTGGCCATTTCGTTCTCTGCTGTGTGCTGTCCGAGCCCTGCCGCTGATCAGGGCTGGGTGCCGTCAGTGCAGAACAGAAGAATTAGAAGGATCGAAAACATCTCAGCAAGACCATGCCCCAGTTGGCCAGCTAGTAGGCAGAAACTTTCACATTTGTTACTTTAATGGATGGGGCTTCCCAAGTAGCACTCATGGTAAACAACCCGCCTACCAATGCAGGAGATGTAAGAGATCTTACATCCCTTAATACCCAAGAGATCTTTGGGTCAGGAAAATCCCAGGAGGAGGGCATGGCAACCCACTCCAGTATTCTTACATGGAGAATCTCATGAGCAGAGGAGCCTGGTGGACTACAGTCCATGGGGTCGCAAAGAGTTGGACACTTCTGAATCTACTTAGCACACATATACTTTAATGGATAAAATCATTGAAAGTCTGAAGAAAACTTATAATATTGGGGAGAGTGATCATCATGCCATTAATAGTTGCTGCTGCTGCTGTTGGTGAATAACAGTACATAATAGTAGCTTTTCTTTGGGCCATTTATATTTACAATGCAGTGTTTTAAGTATCATGGTTTGACTCTAAAGCAACTACTCTTAAGGGCTTACATTATTGCCCATGTAACCTTATTATGTGCTGGTGTTTTAGAGCTCTTAATGGTTTCCTACAAGATCTTGAAGAAAAGGAACACAGCATGCTAAAGTTTTGTTAAGATAGATGATCTGGGAAGATAATAGAGTTTTAGCCAAGGAGGTGTGTTGACATGTGTGAGAGGAAGTGTTTAGAGAGGTCAGACACTGATCAGATGCTACAGTGAGGTTGCCATTGGCCATTCAGGGATGAAAAATGCTAAGGGGTTACTAGAGAAATAAGATATAAAGATGAAAAATCTCCCTAGACAGAAATCACCTGGATTGCAGCTCTGCCTTTAACAAGTATTGAGGTTCATTCTGAAGCCCTAACCCAAGCCTGGCGGAGAAGAACAGTACTGGGATGACAACTGTCTTTCTAGTAATTCTAGCAGTGTTAATCATAGTAGATAGAATTGTTTTTAAAAAAACAATTTAATAAATAAATCAGGGCAAATATTTCAAGGGCACAAAGTCTCCCTTAAGGACATCTGCCAGGTCACAGACAGCCACAGGTACTGGGCACCTTGCATTACATCTCTCTGTTGTAGTTAGGGTCCAAAAAGAGCCTGAGGAAAGCTTAATGCAGAATTCTGACATATGGGTTTTAGTCTCTAAAAACCATTGTGTTTTCTATGCCATTGTTTCTACTGCAAACCAGAAGTGTGGGTGCTGAGCTCCCATAATACTGTGACTTTGTCGATGACCAACTCTCTGTCACGAGCGGACAGAAATTGCTGAGGAGTCACGTATGGTGGCCGTGGACCGCTTGCTTGTTAAATGCTGTTATACCCGCAGTCTTTGCACTTTCCCTGTTGACAATAATAATAATAACAGCAGGAAGATATCTATCTTTCTCTGGTGTGAAACTGAACTCCAGAGGAAGGATCTCACTTATCTGCCCCCTCTAGAAAGATTTCAGAAATAGGGCTGTGGTGGAAATATGTAGGAAATAGATCAGTGGTGTTAGGGTCTTCAGGGGACATGGAAATTCCTAACTGACCTACTGCAGACTGAGGCAATTTTGTCTGAGATAACCAGGATTTTTAAAATGCCTTTCTGGAGGCGAAATATACCACATACCAAATATGATTGGAATAGACTGTCTCTTTCCTTAAAGCTTGTATTACATAAATGGATATAGCTGGACCTTTTGTTCTTCGACAAACAATTCCCATCAATGTTCAGAAATAATTTAAAGCTGACCTGGAGAGGGGAAGCTGTTGGTGGAGGAGAATGATGTGAAGGAGATGAGCCCTGCTGAAGTTCCCCATCTGGTTGTCGTTGCTGTTTAGTTGCTAAGTTGTGTCTGACTCTCTGTGACCCTCATGGACTGTAGCCCTCCAGGCTCCTCTGTCCATGGAGTTTTCCAGACAAGAATACTGGAGTGAGTTTCCATTTCCTTCTCCAGGGGATCTACCTGGATCAAGGATTGAAGTCACGTCTCCTGCATTGTCAGGCTGATTCTTTACTACTGAGCAACCTGGGAAACCCTCCCAGTCTCAACCCAAGGTTAACAGACCCATTAGTGCTAAAAGAAGGTCCCGCTTCTTTTGAATCAAGTCACAAGAAGAGACTATTCAGTTGCTTGCCTCTCAGTTTAAATCCAAAGCAATCAAGCCAGGTATTTGAAAATACTTTTTTTCCAAAGCACTTATTTTTAACATCCAACTGACATTTTTATTATGATATAATATTCCATGCTTCAAAATGACTTTGAGAAGTTAATTTTTGGCCTAGTTGGTAGATTGCCAGTGTGGGGCAGGGTTGAAAAGATGGTGGCACTGTGCTTCGTTTTAACTCTATTCAATATCAAAGACATCACATGGAGACAATTATTTAATATGATTCTAGTCCCTACCATGGTGCAAGATTTCCCTCAGCAGAATTAAGAGGGAAGGCAATGGGGTAGTTCTCCAGGAGCCTTGGGCTCATAGCTGTTTCCAGATGGGCCTCAGTTTCTTTGTTTGTAAAATGAGACAAGAATAGCTTCCCTGAGGCCCCTTCCCAACTCTGCTTTTCATCTCGGTTAACATTTTTAAAAGTATGAAGTGTCTAAAAATGATCATAGTATATTCCTCTGATTCTCTATGGCATCACTTTTTGAGACACTCAAAATGGAGTGTTTCTCATTCATTTTCTGCCAGGTAAAAAGACAGATAAGTCTAACCACATAAACCCAGTTCAAAGAGGGAAGGTGAGAGCCAGAAAAAATTTTCCACGTAACAGAGAAATAAGAAAAAAAGGCAAGCTATGTCAGGCCTGCATTTCCAGGCATCAGCTTCCTCTACCTATACTCAGAGAATAAGGTATCAGCCCAGGACTAATTCCAGTTCTGTCAATAACCCTTAGCTTTGATATTCTGGGGCTATAAAAACACAAGAAAGAGAAAACACGATGGCGGAGGAGAAGGTGGACGTGGAGTACCTCTCTCTCCACGGATACATCAGGAATACACCTTCAGACACAGACGTGCATGCAGAACACCAGCCGAGAGTGAATAGGAGGACCTGACCAGCAGAAAAGAATTATAGAACCACGCGAAACTCAGTAGAATGAAGGAATTGGGGGAAAAACAGGAGTGTTAGTGGGACTGGACATGCGCTTGGTGGGTGAGGAAATAAAACAGGGGTCCGATCCCCACACTGGGGCAATTGTCTGAGTCAGAGAACAAACATTTAATCCTGACAGTGAAACAGCTGATCTGTGGCAGCCTAAATGGAATGAGAATCAGACAGTCCTTGCTGCAGCCATACACACCCTGGACAGGGACTCAGGTTTCCTAGAAGGCACAGCAGCTGGGAGCTGGAGTTTAGGGATTGTGGGGCAATCCCAGGGCGAGGGCTACTGTTGACTGCAGAGAGATGGATCGAGGGGATGTGAGAGAGGAGATTGTGGTGGGAAATGCCTGTAGAGGAAAGCCCAGCAGCCATGGAAGCAAGGCAATAATGTGAGTGAGTCATGCATAATGGGTGGAGTCATCCCCATAGCCTCTCTCTCCCCACATGCCAGCATCAGCAGCTGAACAATAGAGAGGCTGGCCCATCAAACGCCTCACCACTGAACTACAGAGTAGGACCCCAACCAGTGCGCCCCTTTAAGTGCCTGACACACCTATCCACAGCCAGGGGGCCACTCTATGTGCTTGACACGCCAAACAACAGAGAAGGACCCCAGGCAAGGGAGCCCTCTAAGTGCCTAAATGGGCAGAGCTATGGAGAAAGACTGGCCAAAGAGGCCTTCTGATCACCAGGTACAAGAGGCTTGTGAAAAGGCTCTGAGAGCGTCATAACTCCTGCGGCAGAGGCAGTCCGTGTCCCTGCAGACGTGGCGCCGCCAGGGTCCCGGGAAGCCAAGCAGCTGCACCACCTCCACGATCAACTCGCACGGGGGCAGGGCTGCCTTGCGTCCATGAGCGCTGGGTCGCATCTGTAGTGTCCAGCGCTTTGCAACCCTGTAGACTATTTCTGTCAGGGAGGAGGGGGGTTCTCCAGGCAAGAACACTGGAGCCTATTGGCCAGCACTGGTGGCCATGCCCTTCTAGAGCACTATATTTCCTGCTGCCCCAGCCGCCGGCTCCCCTGAGGACCTGTGCTGCCGGAACCCCTGCGACCCAAGCAGCCGCCCCGCCTCCGCACCGGGCCCTCAGAGGGGCAGACCCAAGTCCTCCAGGGCAGCCTCAGGGGCAAACCCCAGGGGACGGCCCGCATGCAGAGGTGGGAATAAAACCACAAGTGAAACCCAGGGGTGGTGTGACTAAGGGAGAAGACCCCAAACCTCCCCACCAGCTGCACAAGCTGCAGACTAAATCCACGCGATCAACTGGGCAGACTCTGCGTCTGTGGGATATATGAAAGGTCACTGAGGCTCCCCCAGAAGAAAGCGCACTAGCTCTGACAGCTGTGGACTTGGAGGCGAGGACACACAGGAGTGGGACCAGATCAGACTCTGAGCTGCCCCCACGGTAGGGCCAGAGATCGGCACAGCATTGGGCATCCTAGTGGGGCGAGGACACACAGGAGTGGGACCAGATCAGACTCTGAGCTGCCCCCACGGCAGGGCCAGAGACCAGCACAGCGCTGGGCATCCTAGGGGGGCGAGGAGGACTGTGACTCCCAGCGAGGGAAAGGACTCTGACAGCAGAGACTCAAGAAAAACATTATTATTATGATGTTTTGATTTCTTCTGTAGATTCTTTTGGATTTCTTTTCTTTTTTTCTCCTTTTCCCCTTTCTGTTGTAATTGTCAATTTTATTGGCACTATGAAATCTAATTAAGCTTTTGAGCTTTTTTTCCCATTTCCTTTCTCAGTCACATTTTTTATTGTTTTTATAAACCTCTGTCTCTACGTTGGGCTTTTGTAGTTCTGTGGAATTTTCGTTTCTTTCTTTTAATTTTAATTTTTTAAACCTATTATTACTTTTTCTATATTTATTCCTTTGCTTTTCCTACCATTTCTTTCCCCTTGCAGTTAATCTTTAATGTATATAAATCTTCTTTGTCTACCTCTATTTAACGTTGTATATCTATTTTTTCTTTATTTTCTTTCTTTCCTTTCCTCTCAAAATATTTGTTAGTTTTATTTTCATTGCTTTAGTCCCCAATTGGCACCTTGCTTTAGTTTTGTTTTCCAGCTTGTGTTTTAGTTAGTTTTGTTCTGGTAGATATCATTTAAGGTCTCCTTTGTTTGCCAGGTCAATCTATTCTGCTTTATTTTTGTTGGACTGTTTTGATTTTGCTATAGGTGTATATGTATATGTGTATATTCAGTCACACTTTTTACTGTTGTTGTAAACCACTGCCTCTACATTGGGCTTTGCAGTTCTGTGGAGTTTTCTTTTCTTTTTTTTTTTTTTACTTTTTTTTCCTTCTTCCTTTTTTTTTCTTTTCTCTTTTTTATAATTTTAATTTTTAATTTTTTAAGACTATTATATTTTTCCTACGTTTATTCCTTTGTTTTCCTTTCCTACTGTTCTTTTCCCCTTGCAGTTAACCTTTAATGCATATAAATCTTCTTCATCTACCTCTATCTAACCTTGCATATCTATTCTTTCTTTTCTTTCCTTCCTTTCCTCTCAACATATTTGTTAGTTTTGCTTTCATTGCTTTATTCCCCACTTGGCACCTTGCTTTAGTGTGTTTTCTAGTTTGTCCTTTAGTTAGTTTTGTTCTTAACTGGTAAATATAATTTTTGATTTCCTTTGTTTGCTAGGTCAATCTACTGTACTTTATTTTGGTTGGACTGTTTTGACTTTGCTCATGGGTGTATATGTATATGTGCATTTTCTGTTATTTTAATTATTATTTGCCAGATTTTATAACTGCCATTTGCCTGGGGTTCTTCCTTGGTTTCTCATTTTTGGATATTTGTTTTAATCTCACTTAATGCCATGAAAAACCACTTGTGGAATCTTTGTTCCTGGCCAAAGATCAAGCTCTGAGCCTTTAGAAAGGGAGCACTGACTCCAAGACCCTAGACTACCAGAGAACTAACCCTAGGGAGTATCATATAGTGAGAACTCACACAAAGGAAGTCACTTGAATACAAGACCCAGCATCACCCAAACCACCAGTAGCACCCTGTGCAGAATGCCTCATCTAAACAACAAACAAAACAAAAATGCAAACCCAATCATGAGCAGACAGGATTACCACCTCACTCAGCCTTGCCCATCAGAGAAAAAACAAACAAACAAAAACTCAGCACAGATCTCACCCTATATGAAGCTTATACAAACCACTGGACCAACCTTAGGAGGGAAGAAACCAAAAGGAAGAAATAATTCAACCTTGAAGCCTGGAAAAGGAGACCTCAAACACAATAACTTTAAAAAAAATAATGAAAAGACAGAGAAATACTACACAAATGAAGGAGCTAACTAGAAACACATTCAGGCAAACTATCTGAAAAAGAATTCAGAATAATGACAGTAAAGATAATCAAAACCTTGAAAACAAAATGGAGAAAATGCAAGATTCAATTAACAAAGACCTAGAAGAATTAAAGGATAAACATACAGAGACAAACAACACAATTACTGAAATTGAAAATGCTCTAGAATGAATCAACAGCAGAATATCTGAAGCAGAAGAGTGAATTGGTGAGCTGGAATATAAAATGGTGGAAATAACTTCTGAAGAGCAGAATAAAGCAAAAAGAATGAAAAGAACTGAAAATAGTCTCAGAGACCTCTGGGACAATATCAAATGACCAACATTTGAATTATAGGGGTCCCAGAAAAAGAAGAGAAAAAGAAAGGGTATGAGAAAATTTTTGAAAAGATTATAGTTGAAAATTTCCCCAGGACAAACCCAAGGAGAAATATACCAAGATACATATTTATCAAACTAACAAAGACTAAACACAAAGAAAGAATATTAAAAGCAGCAAGGGAGAAGCAACAAGTTACATAGAAGGGAAACCCCTTATGCTTAATGCTGATCTTTCAGCAGAAACTCTGCAGGCCAGAAGGGAATGGCTGGATATATTAAGAGTTGAAAGGGAGAAAACTAAAACCAAGATTACTGTACCTGGTAAGGATCTCAAACTGAGGCAGAAAAAATCTTTTCAGACAAGCAAAAGTTAAGAGAATTCAGTACCACCAAAAGAGACAAACATTAAAGGGACTTATATAGTCAAGAAATACAAGAGAAGAAAAAAGAGCAACAAAATCAACCTCAAACAATTAAGAAAATGGCAATACAAATATGTATATCAATAATGACTTCAAATGTAAATGGATTAAATGCTCCAGCCAAAAGACACAGACTGGCTGAATGGATACAAAAGCATGACCCATATATATGCTGTCTATAAGAAACCCACTTCAGACCTAAAGACATATATAGACTGAAAGTGACAGGGTGGAAAAATATATTCCATGCAAATGGGAAGCAAAAGAAAGCTGGAGTAGCAATCCTCATATCAGACAAAATGGACCTTAAAATAAAGATTACAAGAGATAAGGAAGGACACTACATAATGATCAAGGGCTCAATCCAAGAGGAAGACATAACAATTGTAAACATCTATGCACCAACATAGGAGCACCTCAATACATAAGACAAACACTAACAGACAAAAGGAGAAATTGACAGCAACACAATAGTAGGAGACTTTAACACCCTACTCAAACCAATTGACAGATCATCAAAGCAGAAAATTAATAAGGAAACACAAGTCTTAAATGATACAGATGAGATGGATCTCATTGATATCTTCAGGACACTCCACCTAAATACAGAAGAATACACCTTCTCAAATGCACATGGAGAATTCTCCAGGATAGACCACATCTTGGGTCACAAATCAAACCTCAGTAAATTTAAGAAAATTGAAGTGATGTCAAACATCTTCTCCAACCACAATGCTATGAGACTAGATACCAATTACCAGAAAAAAACTGTAAGAAACACAAACACATGGAGATTAAACAACATGTTTCTAAATAACCAACAGGTTACTGAAGAAATCAAAAGGGAAATCAAAAAATTTCTAGAAACAAGTGACAATGAAAACACAACAACTCAAAACCTATGGGATGCAGCAAAAGCAGTCCTAAAAGGGAAGTTTATAGCAATACAATCCTACCTCAAGAAACAAGAAAAACATCAAATAGACAGCCTAAATTTACACCTAAAACAACTGGAAAAAGAAGATTAAAAAAAAAAAAAGGCCAAAATTACTATAAGGAAAGAAATCATAAACATCTGAGAAGAAACAAATGAAAAAGAAATGAAACAAACAATAGTAAAGATTAATAAAGCTAAAGGCTAGTTCTTTGAGAAGACAAACAAAATTGACAAGCCTTTAGTCAGACTCATCAAGAAAAAAAGAGAGAAGAATCAAATCAACAAAATTAGAAATGAAAAAGGAGAGGTTACAATAGACAGTGAAGAAATACAAAGAATTATAAGAGACTATTATGAAAAACTATACGGCAATAAAATGGATACTCTGGAAGAAATGGCAGAGATTCTTAGAAAAGTTCAATCTTCCATGACTGAACCACGAAGAAGTAGAAATTATGAACAACCCAATTAAAAGCACTGAAATGGAAGCTGTGATCAAAAATCTCCCCCAAAACAGAAGCCCAGGATTAGATTGCTTCACAGGACAATTCTATCAAATATTTAGAGAAGAGCTAATGCCTATCCTTCTAAAACTCTTTCAAAAAATTGCAGAGGAAGGAACACCTCCAAACTTATTCTACAAGGCCACCATCACCCTGATACCAAAACCAAAGACAACACAAAAAAAGAAAACTACAGGCCAAAATCACTGATTAACACAGGTGCAAAAATCCTCAACAAAATTTTAGCAAACAGAATTCAGCAACACATCAAAAAGCTCATACACCATGATCAAGTTGGGTTTATTCCAGGAATGCAAGAATTCTTCAATATATGCAAATCAATCAATCAATGTGATACACCATATCAACAAATTGAAAGATTAAAAAACATATGATCATCTCAATAGATGCAGAAAAAGCTTTTGACAAAATTTAGCACCCATTTATGATTAAAATTCTTTTAAAAAATGGGCATAGAATGAACCTACCTCAACATGGTAAAGGCATATATGGCAAGCCTACAGCAAACATTATTCTCAATGGTGAAAATCTGAATGCATTCCCCCTAATATCAGGATCAAGACAAGGGTGTCCACTCTCACCACTATTATTCAACTCTTTTTGGAAGTTCTAGCTACAGCAATCAGAGAAGAAAAATAAATAAAAGGAATCCAGATCGGAAAAGAAGAAGTAAAGTGCTCACTGTTTGCAGATGACATGATACTGTACATAGAAAACCCTAATGATAGTATCAGAAAATTACTAGACCTACTCACTGAATTTAACAAAGTTGCAGGATACAAAATCAATACACAGAAATCACTTGCATTTCTATATAGTAACAATGAAAGATCAAAAAGAGAAATTAAGGAATCAATCCCATTCACCATTGCAACAAAAAGAATTAAATATATAGAAGTAAACTTGCCTAAGGAGACTAAAGAACTGTACACAGAAAATTATAAGACACTAATGAAAGAAGGAAACGGTGATCCACTCCAGTACTCTTGCCTGGAAAATTCCATGGACTGAGGAGCCTGGTAGGCTATAGTCCATGGGGTCATAAAGAGTCGAACATGACTGAGTGACTTGACTTTACTAATGAAAGAAATCAAAGGCATCATAAACAGATGGAGAGATATTCCTTGTTCCTGAGTAGGAAGAATCAATATTGTGAAAATGACTATACTACCAAATGCAATCTACAGACTCAACGTGATCCCTATCAAATTACCAATGACATTTTTCACAGAACTAGATAAAAAAAAATTCACAATTCATATGGAAACACAAAAGACCCTGAATAGCCAAAACAGTCTTGAGAAAGATGACTGGAGTCAGAGAAATCAACCTTCCTGACTTCAGATTATACTACAAAGCTACAGTCATCAAGACAGTATGGTAATGGCACAAAAACAGAAATACAGAACAATGGAACAAGATAGAAAGCCCAGAAATAAACCCATGCACCTATGGGTACCTTATTTTTTACAAAGGCAGAAAGAATATACAATGGGGCAAGGACAGCCTCTTCAATAAATGGTACTGGGAAAACTGGACAGCTACATGTAAAAGAATGACATTAGAACACGTCCTAACACCATACACAAAGATAAACTCAAAATGGATCAAGGACCTAAATGTAAGACCAGAAACTATAAAACTCTTAGAGGAAAACACTCAATGACATAAATCAAAGCAAGATCCTCTATGACCCAGCTCCTAGAGTAATGGAAGTAAAGACAAGAGTAGACAAGTGGGACCTGATTAAACTTGAAAGCTTTTGCACAGCAAAGGAAACTAATAGCAAATGAAACAACTGATAAAGGATTAGTCTCCAAAATATATAAGCAGTTCATAAAACTCAATACCAGAAAAACAAACAACCCAATCAAAAAGTGGTAAAAGGACCTAAACAGACATTTCTCCAATGAAGACATACATATGCTAATAAACACATGAAAAGATGCTCAACATCGCTCATTATTAGAGAAATGCAAATAAAAACTACAATGAGATATCACCTCACACCGGTCAGAATGGCCCTCATCAAAAAGTCTACAAACAACAAATGCTGGAGAGGGTGTGGAGAAAAAATAATGCTCTTGTGCTGTTGGTTAGAATGTAAATTGATACAGCCTCTATGGAAGATGGTATGGAGATTCCTTAAAAAAAAAAAGAGGAATAAAACCACCATATGACCCAGCAATCCCACTCCTAGGTATATACCCCGAGGAAATCAAAATTGAAAAAGACACATGGATTCCACTGTTCATGGCAGCACTATTTACAACAGCTAGAACATGGAAGCAACCTAGATGTCCATCGACAGATGAATGAATGAAGAAGTAGTGATATGTATACACAATGGAATATTACTCAGCCATAAAAAGGAACACATCTGAGTCAGTTCTAATGAGGTGAATGAACCTGGAACCTATTATACAAAAGTGAAGTAAGTCAGAAAGAGAAAAATTAATATTGTATTCTAATGCATATGTAAGGACTCTAGGAAAATGGTAGTGAAGAATTTATTTACAGGACAGCAATGGAGAAACAGACATAGAGAATAGTCATAGATATGGGGAGAGGGGAGGAGAGGGTCGATGTATGGAAAGAGTAACATGGAAACTTACATTACCACATGTAAAATAGATAATCAACGGGAATTTGTTATATGGCTCAGGAAACTCAAACAGGGGCTCTATATCAACATAGAGGGGTGGGATGGGGAGGGAGATGGGAGGGAGTTTCAGAAGAAGATATATGTATAGCTATGGCTGATTCATGTTGAGGTTTGACAGAAAAGAACAAAATTCTGTAAAGCAATTATCCTTCAACAAAAAAAAAAAATTAAAAAAAAAAAAAAGAGGCAAGACCATAATGCTAAGCAACTCAGTCCTGAGCAAAACTGAATTTGGGAAAATCCATCTTTGGCCTCTATTCAAATCCCACTTCCTGCTTGTTCTTTGTTCTCTACAGAAATGTTATTGTTCTCTGTTACAGTCAAAATTTAAAAAAAACAAGAAGTCCTCCCAGGAACATTGTATTTGAGTGGAGTCTAGAAAGTGAAAAAAACTTCCTACTCCAAAGATGGAACCTGAGGGAAGACAGTACATTGAATAGAGTCCGGTTTACTAACAACTATGTATTCTACTTTTGTGTTTCCATTTTTCTTCATGAATAAAATTTAAAGGCAGTGATCAGTGAAAGTGAAAGTGTTAGACACTCAGTGGTGTCCAACTCTTTGCAACCCCATGCACTGTAGCCCACCAGGCTCCTCTGTCCATGGGATTCTCCAGACAAGAATACTGGAGTGGGTTGCTATTTCCTCCTCTAGGGGATCTTCCTGATCCAGGGATTGAACCGTGGTTTCCTACATTGTAGGCAGATTCTTTACAGTCTGAGCCACCAGGGAAGCCCCCAGAATAGTGATTGGAAATATACAAAATGTGAAACTCTTCCCTTCCCTCCTTTTAAAAACCTCCCAGTTGCCAACTCCCTCTTTCATGGAAACCATCATGATAAAGAATGGGTCCCATCTCCAGGCCTTTCCAGCTCCCCTTAGGCTTTCATGCCTCATCCCTCCTCACAAAGTCTTCTGATTAACTTGCTGCTTCTCCAAGAAGAAGCTCTGCCCAGTGGTAACTTAAGATCTATCTGAACAGTATAAATGTTATTAACTTCATTAATCGACTTCTAACTGCCTTTTCTTTTTATGAAGGAAGGATCAAAGCTCTGAGAAACAAACTACAAATAGCCCCACAATAGTAGCAAGATGCTATTTCAAAAGGAGGCATGAAAGGAAGCTCACCAACAGTGATACTTTTTCCTAATGGTTCTAAGAGGATAATTAAGTTGTTTATCACCTTTGATGCGTATAACCCTAACACAGGTGTTCCCTGGAAACCAATTAAAAATACTTACAGCTGATAAAGAGTGTCTCTCAGCTCAACAGATTTACTAATAATTTCAATCCCATTTGGAAAAGAATCTTGTCAGGTCTTTGGACACCAAAAGGCAACATTCACACTCATTTACACTTCAGTGCCTGTGGTGGTGAGCACACACAGGGTGTTTACTCAGCCTCTCTTGATCTCAGTAGCAGTGTCCTCCAGAAAGCTTCCCTTGGCCATTGAATGGTAAGTTTAATTTCCGAGTATGAATTGTGCTCAGTAGTTTGGGATTTCCTTTGAAAGGCAGTGGACAAGGATCTTTCTGATGATTGCTTTACCTACTTGTCAGGAAGCAGTGGTGCCTCGAATCTGTGACCCTAACTTTGTAACTTTCAGTGGACATCAAGTTGAAAATTTTTTATTTCTTCAGGGACTCATAGCAGCTGGAAAGGCTTCTTTGTGAAAATCTCAGGTGGTAACATTTGGCTTGGGCTTCCCCGGTGGCTCAGATGGTAAAGAACCCACCTGCAATTCAGGAGACTCAGGTTCGATCCCTGGGTTGGGAAGATCCCCTGGAGGAGGGCATGGCAATCCACTCTAGTATTCTTGCCTGGAGAATCCCCATGGACAGACAAGCCTGGTGGTCTACAGTCCCTGGGGTCGCAAAGAGTCAACACGACTGAGCAACTCACCACGTACAACAGTTGGCTTATATGGCTGACTCAATAGAAGGTGGATTCCCACTTGGTAAGTTTGGTCAGGACCCACTTGTTTTGTTACATTCTGAGCAATTGGTTCACCACCCCCACCCTGGTCCAATTCACATGCACTGACTGTTTTTCCAGAAGTTATTTCAATCTAGTTGAAAAGCTCATTGACAAAGTTCCTGCTTCTAGTGTCTGAAGGCTCACTAGTTCTCCTGTGGGAATGTTGGCTGGTTAATTGGTGGGTTGGTTCAACTCCTTTCATTTGCCTCAGCCTCATTCTGATCCGTCCTCCATGTCTTTAGAGCTATGGTAATTCTCAGGTCACTTTATTTCTCATCAGTTATTCACTCTTCAGTTGGGTCAATAGGTATGACTTCAGATTCAGGCATTTATCTTCTAGCTCTGCTGTTAAAGAGCTGTGTGGTTCTAGTCATTCCATGCTCCTTTCTGGAACTTTATTTCCCGTCCTTATTTGGAAGGAAAAGATTAGACCAAATGTGTGTGAAGGACCTTTCAGCCCTAAATTTAATGCCACCTGGGAAGCCCTAGGTAAGCAGAAGATGCATTAAATTAGTCTTAAATAATTGAGCCTGAGATAACTTTGAGACATCCAGTGGACATACCAAATAGGCATATAGGTCTGGACCTAAGAGGACAGCTTCAGGCTGGATGTACAGATTTTAGTCATATCTGACTCTTTGCAACCCATGGACTATAAAGTCCATGGAATTCTCCAGGCCAGAATACTGGAGTGGGTAGTCTTTTCCTTCTCCAGGGGATCTTCCCAACACAGGGGTTGAACCCAGGCCTCCCGCATTGCAGGCAGATTCTTCACCAGCTGAGCCACAAGGGAAGGCCAAGAATACGGAAGTGGGTAGACTATCCCTTCTCCAGGGGATCTTCCCAACTCAGGAATCAAACCTGGGTCTCCTGCATTGCAGGCGGACTCTTCACCAGCTAAGCTATCAGGGAAGCCCAGATTTGGGAGTCATCAGCAAATAAATGGTGGTTGAAGACACAGAGAGTTTACCTGGAGGAGAGTACATAAACGGGAAACAGAAGAGGGCCCAGGACTAACATCAAACTTTAATAGCCGGGTTGAGAAGGAAAAACTGGCAGTGGAAGTGATTATGGAGGTGGAAGGAAAACCCAGAGGGTGCAATGCCAGTGAAATAAGGGGCTTATTTCATGAAGCAGGCAGTGATCAACAGCATCAACTTTTGCTGAGAGATTAGCTGGGGGCAAAAGATATCCATGTGATTTAACAATGTGAAATTAACCCATGACTTTCGAGCTGCTTTGATGGAATAGTAAGCATGGAGCCAGGCTGGAGTGGGAAGAAGCGGAACTAGGATGAACTCACAGGGACGATGAGTGTTAAGATCTGTTACAAAATCGGTTTCTGAAGTGGAGGGGGGAGATGGAGGAGTAGATCTAGGAGGACTATGGGGTTGTGTGACATTGTTTTAAAAAGAGAGAGACTCAAGCATATATTTGTTCAACACATATCTATCAGTTACCTTGTACTCAGCCCTATGTAGGCAACAGGGACATAGCAAAGACTTAAGAAACCTTGTTCCAGTGGAATCTACTTTCTAGTGAGAAGGGACAGAGACAATCACTAAACATATAAATGCATAACATGCCCAGTGATGATGGTGTGTGAAGACAAAAAAAGTGAAGAAAGGGGATCAAAACTATCCATAGGGGGAATATTATTTTATACAATGAATGATCAAGAAAGACCTCTCTGCTGCATGGCTGCTAGATATCACACACACACAAACACACACAGATGAAGGATGCCCAGCCAAATTTGAACTGCAGATAAGCAACAAATACTTTTCAATACAAGTATTTCCAGTGCAATATTGGGGACATACTTATACTAAAAGATTACTTGTTGTTCGTGCTAAGTTGCTTCAGTCGTGTTTGACTCTTAGTGACCCCATGGACTGTAGCCCGCCAGGCTCCTCTGTCCATGGGATTCTCCAGGCAAGAGCACTGGAGTGGGTTGCCATTTCCTCCTCCAGGGGATCTTCCTGACCCAGGGACTGAACCCACGTCTCTTAGTCTCCTGCATTGGCAGGCAGATTCTTTACCACTAACAAATGGGAGGCCCATTTGTTCACCCTGTATTTAACCCAGCAAGCCCACTCTGGTCAGATGACATTTTCAATGTTTAATGTCAGTGGAGACTCTCTGGTTAAAAGAGGCCAGTTGACTATAAAGGAGAGAAGGGAAGCTGCACTGGAGAGTGGTCTGAAGCCCCTGAGGATCATGAAGGGATGGGATCTGAAGGCCAGGTATAGGGGTGGACCCTAGACAGTGGAAGGTAGAGAGAATGTGTGCGGATGGGCAGTGGTATGTAAGCACGGAGGGAGAAGAGGAAGGCCTCCTGGGTGATTCCCTCAATGTTTCTCTGGGAGTGGGATGGAAAGACAGGGGCTGAGAGGGGGAGGTGTGTGGCAGGGAGACAGCCTGGAGATTGAATAGAATGGAGATACGAGAAGAGGAAGATCTTGAATTGGCCTGCTGGGCTGAGAGCTCTTTATGGCTGAGGCTGACTATTCATGGTCTCCATTACTCTTCCAGAGCACCCTGAGGTTGGGAGCAGAGGAGCTCAGTCTACTCACTGACCCCCTGCTCTACCCCACCCCAGGTTCCTGTAGGGACTACTTGCTGAATACTCACACCCAGCATCCTTGCCCTGGGGCTTCTCCAGAGAATTGGACCCATTAAGCATTTAAGCTATTTTCCTTTAGTTGGAAAGATTGCTGTCCCTGTAGAAGCTACTTTAATAGCCCTACTTAGGAAAGGCAATGAAGTTGAAGATACTATCAAAAGAGCCATTTATGAAGCATCTAATTTTGACACACACACTCCATCTTCACAGCCTGAAGTAAACTGGAGATCTGGCAATTAACCTGCTAATTTGAACAGTATTGACAGTCAGTCAGCATAGATAACACAGTAAACTTGACTTTTGGGGGTCTGGCTTTTGTCTCAATTGTGTTTCGCTTTCTGCTTCTTATATGCTCCTTCAACGCGGCATCTTCCCGCGTTTTAGTTGCACACAGCGCATTTAAGAAAGAGGCAAGTCATTTTGAACAAGTCAAAACATATTTTCCTCACTATTAGCACTTTTCATGTCATAATCATATTGTTGCCTTCTTAACAAGCATAATAATTGCTTTGCATTATTTCATTTATATGCAGAACATTTTTACAGCATGTACTTTCATGTTTCACAAACACAAGGCTGAATAGAGAGCGCCTTCCAGAATGAGAGTAACGAAGGTGAAGGTAAGTTTCTCCGCTGTGGAGATTAGCTCAGCAGGCCATTGCGTGGGGCTCCTATCTGAGCAAATCAAGAGCTCAGCAGGCAGCAGCGTTTAGTGACATGTCCCTTCCGCCTCTGAACACTTGAGTGCACGTGAGATCAGCATCCAGCAGGAGACATGGAAACGTTTACCAATCCTGAAAAGACAGATTTGAGGTTGGGTGACAGGAGCCTGGGGCTTCCCCTGTGGCTCAGTGGTCAAGAATCTGTTTGCAATGCAGGAGACCTGGGTTTGATCCCTGGGTCAGAAAGATCCCCTGAAGGAGGGCACAGCAACCCACTTCCAGTATTCTTGCCGGGAGAATCCCATGGACAGGGGAACCTGGTAGGCTACAGTCCATGGAGTCATAAAGAGTCGGACATGGCTGAAGTGACTGAGCATGCATGCCCACAGGCAAGGGGGGAGTTCTGTGCAAAGAGACCCCCTCTTCCCTTTCCCCAGGGTGAGAGCAGCCTGAGAACCTTCAGAGATACACTCCCCCCCCCCATATATATATATTTATTTATTTTTACTTTTTATTTTGTTTTGGGGCAAAAGAAAGTGACGTGTTAGTCACTTTGGTCATGTCCGACTCCTTGCAGCCTCATGGACTGTAGCCCACCAGACTCCTCCGTCCATGGAATTTTCCAAGCCATAATACTGGAGTGGATTGCCATTTTCTCCTCCAGGGGATCTTCCCAACCCAGGGGTTGAACCTGTGTCTTCTGTATTGCAGGCAGATCCTTCACTGTGAGCCACCCGGGAGGCCCCTGTATGAGAGTATAGCCGATACACAAACCATGTGTCGATAGTTTCACAGTGAAGCAAAAGGGACTCAGCCATACATATACATCATATACATGTACCCACTCTTCCCCAAACCCCCTCCCATCCAGGCTGCCATGTAATATTGAGCAGAGTTCCATGTGCCATACCACCTTCTCTGGATGGATTTAAATAGAAGAGGCTATCTGTAAACAACCTTTAATCAGTGACTTAGAACTAAAATAAGAGACGGGATGGGGGAGATATCAGGAGATATCAGATATTTAACTATCACTTGATAGTTAAATATGTGATATTTGGCTTTCTTGGCTTCCCTGGGTCTCGTCCTCTGTGGACCTTTCTGCAG
Organism: Cervus canadensis; assembly: GCF_019320065.1. Lineage (NCBI taxonomy): Eukaryota > Metazoa > Chordata > Mammalia > Artiodactyla > Cervidae > Cervus > Cervus canadensis. The sequence goes on along the minus strand of NC_057388.1, from coordinate 7,915,086 downwards.
ATGCATTCTTATGTGATGTGGAACTGGGTTTCTACCTGTTATCTGTAACCATCTCATTCACATGCAGCTTGAGGCAGAAGTCTTTCAGCGTTTGTGAAATGGGTGAAGGGACAGAGGAGAATTCTCTCCAGGTCACATGTTAGGAAATGTTGTCTCTTACATGTGAGAAAGACTGGTCCCCTGCCAGCTTTCTGGGTGTTTCTGTACAAAATCACTCTGACCGATCAAAAGCCCATGAGGGATTGCTGCCTGGTTGTGACTGGGATCTTTGTCTCTTTCACAGAGTCAGAGAATTCAGACGTGAAAGAGACCAGTGTACGCTGACCTTGTCCAGTGGTCCTGAGATGTCCCATTGGCCTACACTGGTGGGTCACAATCACTTGTGAACAAAGTGTCAGAGTTTTGCATCAGAAGGATTAAGGATTATTTCCAGGTTAATGTCATGTTCCCTCAATTGCATTCTGATGTGTTTTCTTCCCTGGGTGACAGAGCAAAGGTGCCATTTCCCGCAGTCTGTGTGTCTCTGTGACTGTGGGCTGTGCTTGTGAACAATATCTGCCATGAAGACATGGAGGAATAAAGGTTGAGAAGATAGTCACCCTGAGCTGATGGCTGTCTCACACCCACTGGCCTACTGGTCAGGGTCAAGGCTCAGCTGCAGTGTTAGTAACACCCCTTCCAAGTACTTGGGGAGTGTGGCCTCAGAGATCTAAGGGGCAGCCTGTGGTTTTGAACTTTTACTGGAGTGGCAAGTAGCCAGGACTACTTGCCCTTGAACCTCTGTCCTTGGACAAGAAAAACGATTGCATTGGTTTTGAGGGGGATTACAAGCCGTATATCCCAACTCTGTCTTTTGGAGAAGGTCCCATTAAATGTCACTGCTTACCCTCAGACATGAAAGTGTGTTAGCCTATCAGTCATGTCTGATTCTTTGCAATCCCATGGACTGTAGCCCACCAAGCTCCTCTGTCCATGGGGATTCTCCAGACAAGGATTCTGGAGTGGGGTGCCACTCCCTTCTCCAGGGGATCCTTCCAACCCAGGGATCAAACCCAGGTGTCCCACATTGCAGGCAGGTTTCTTTACCATCTGAGCCACCAGGGGAGTGCCTAAGACATGAAAGTAAGGCAGTTCTGTTTTGTACCATCTCTTGTGTTGCACAGACAAAGTGAAGTGGAGAATGGTCCAGTTAATCTACGTTAATTAACACATATAAGGAACTTGGAAAATTAAAGCCAAGACTCACATGTTCCTCTTAAAAGCAGGCTTGCTTTTAAGAATATTACTGCTCCATTTTATTTTTAATTTGTGGATAGCATATCAGAGATAGAATATTCAGTTTCTGCTTTCTTAGTAAAAATTCCAATTCTGTCCTTTGACAAAAAAGACCTGCTATTACTCCACTGCTAGTTCAGGGACAATTTAAGACAAACATAATAGACACATATACAAAACAAAGAAACAGAAGCTCATCTTTATTCTGTGTATCAGATTACATCAATACACCTTTTTTCCCCACACTTGACTTTATAGTTTTTAACCTTCAATGCTGATTTACTTATAAGAACAAGATATGGGATTTAAATAATCTACCTTAGAATATAAATTATCAGCTGCATAATTAGAGGTTACTCATTGGATAAAAATGAGTTTTCCCCTTTGAGAGAACCCATTATATGTTGCCTTGTATATTCAGCTATCAACAGTTCCTTCTAAATCCATGCAATAAATCAGTTTTCAAATGATAATGGTGACTGCCTTGCAGGAGGCATAATACTTCTTTCTCTGTATATCTACCGAGTGTTAAATACATTGAGAGTTTAGAGGTTAAAACCAGTATAGTTAGGTAATTTATATTTGGTCAATAATGAAAAGAATCCACTATATTTAAACCAAGCCTTACAAAGCACTTCTCATGTATTATTTCCCTTGCGTTTTACAAAAGACTATAGAAAAAGGAATCGCTAAACAAATTTGTAACATCCAGCCAATGGAGCATTTTGCAACCATTAAAATAGGATCGCTATGAAGTGGGATGATGGCACACTTTTGAGTAAAGGAATCAATTACAGAACAACATGTACAGCATGATTCCATTTTCATTAAAAACTGTAATGTGTGGCTTTTACATACATTTAAGTAAATACGTATTATGTCTGGGTATGGGCCTAGAAACTGTGCCTCAAGCTCTGGGGTGATCCTGAAGGGGAGGAGAAGGAGACACTGCCATTTGCTCTTCAGAAAAGCACAGGCCTTCCTTCATGGCTCAGATGGTAAGTGACCCACCTGCCGATGTAGGGACTGGGTTTGATCCCTGGGTCAGGAAGATCCCCCGGAGAAGGGCATGGCAACCCACTCCAGTACTCTGGCCTGGAGAACTACATGGACAGAGGAGCCTGGCAGGCTGCAGTCCATGGGGTCCCAAAGAGTTGGATATGACTGAGTGACTAACATTTTCACTTTCAGAAAGCACAAAATATGGGCGATTTAACCATTTTCTGTCTTTCTGCATTTTCACATGCAAAACTTTCCAAAAATGTTGTCTTCATTTTGAGGATGAAAAAGCAAGGCTCAGATTTTAAATGATTCTTGCAAAGTCAGGCCACTCACTCTTCGAACCCAGGCCTCCCAGTTTGATTCTGCAGCAGTGTCTCTGGCTACCGTATGCCCAGAACAGAGCGTCTGAACTGCTGGTTAGGTTGGGAAAGACCTGCAAGCTTCCAACTCTACCATTCGGTGTTCCTTCGTAAGACTTCTCGGTCTGCAGCAACCAAGCGTTACCCTAGTTAGCATATAAAAATATAAAATAGAAGCCGCTAACTGCCTGTATTTTCTTTCTGGGAAGAAGGCAGCCTACTTGAGTGTGTCCGGATGGAAATCCGGAAATTTGTGTTCCTACCCGAGTCGTACGTGTGGGGCGAACCCCCAATCACTGTATCTCAGTTTCCTCACCTGTGAAAATATTGTGCTGACCTACTTTCCCGGGATCACTGGGTGGGCCACTTCATGATTTAAAACTGCTTTGAAAATACAAAGCTCCATTGAAATTGTTTGTCAAGGGTTCCTCCTGGCTTACACCTTCCTTCCTTCTCATGCCCTTCTCTGGCATCTAAGCCCTCTAGACCTGGTGTTTTTCTAATCACAAAGCCTACAAAATTAAGCAGTAATTTTCGAGCCAGAAATATGTCTTCCAGTATTTGGTTCAAATGAGAATGGTGTCATTCTTTCTAACCTGAATAAAAGCTCTGTGTGTGTGTGTGTGTGTGTGTGCCTGCTTAACACAATCAAGCAGAAGCTCATTGGGTCTGGAGGCAGCTTGCAATGTTTGCATCATGAGGGCACGTCTCTGGCTTCATGTGGCGTTGTGAGGCTTACCATCACCGGGACAGTAGGATTCAGTGGTACAGACAGAAGAGGGGAGGCAGAAACTGTTTTCACTTCTTCTCTCTCCCCTCACTCACTTTTTAAAAAAATTATTTATTTTTAACTGGAGGATAATTGCTTTACAGTATTGTGTTGGCTTCCACCATATATCAGCATGAATCAGCCACAGGTATACATCTGTCCCCTCCCTCTTGGACCTCCCTCCCATCTCCCATCCCATCCCACCCCTCTAGGTTGTCACAGAGCACCAGGTGTGAGCTCCCTGCATCATACAGCAAATTCCCACTGGCTATGTATTTCACACATGATAGTTTATATGTTTCCATGCTACTTCCTTAATTCCTCCCATCCTCTCCTTCTCCCACAGTGTCCACAAGTCTGTTCTCTAAGTCTGTGTCTCCACTGACAGATGAATGGATAAAGAAGTTGTGGTACATATACAATGAAATATTACTCATTCACTTTTGCTGCCTGCTCCATGACTGCCCTCACCCCATGGGGAAGTGGTGACAAAGGATCAATAAAGCACCATGGAAATAAAAAGAAGAAAAAGAGAGCAGGGAAGGGAAACCAAGAGTTTACAGGAGCTGCTTTCAACAACTCAAATACTGTTGAGTGAAAGTTAAAGTCTCCACCAAGAACAGAGTGCCTCCTCCTTCCACCCCACCTCCCACCCTGAGGGGGCCGCGGGATGCTGAGCAGATGTGGGTGGTCACAGTATAGGTCTGCCCTGTGGAACACTTGCACCTGGGTGTGACACAGACCTGGGGAATGCCAGCCCTCTGAGTTACAGCTGGAATCCCTTCAATCACTCTCTCTTCTTTTACATTTGAATATTTCTGACATTTTCTCAGTGTTAATCCTGAGTTTGGGGTTGGTAAAGATGCCTTTTCCAAATACATCATTCTTTCCTTGGGCCATCAACATCCTGACACTGTCCCAAGACCTACACCTGTGTACAGCGGGCAACTCAGAAGGGTGAATAAAGCCAGGTTCCCATGCTATGTATCGGCTGTTCTGCGATTCTGGGATTCTGTCTCCAGACTCCTGCCAGCTGACTTGGGCAATGGGCATGCTTTTGGTTTAGAGGGGTTTCTTTGGTTTATGATCATCCTTAATACATTCATGAAACCCCCACAAAACCCACTTTAAGAAAAAGAGAACTAATTCTTTTTCCTCTCCAACATGCTCTCAGATTCAGGTTGTGTTCTCTTAGATTTTTGAGGGAGAAAGGAATCTCTGTGCATTTCTTGCCCAGTCACCCAATTGGTTTTCAAAATACCTCCCCAACTTCTCCACGAGGTGGGCCCCCAGTCTCCGGCTAAAGCCTTCCGGGGACTGGCAGCTCTTTCCTTCTCGAAACAGCTCTGATGGAAAGGCCTCTGCCACATGGACTGGGGGCCATGGTGGCTTGGGCACAGGTCCACCCTGGAGTTCTCTCCTGGAACTGTGGAGAATAAACCTAGTCTCTTGAAGATGACTCTCACATGCCTCCTCCATCTCACAAGCTGTCCTCAAGTCTTTTCTCCTCCTGACTGAACAGTCTTGCTTCCTTCCTTCCAATAAACAGCCGCCTGGCTGCTGCAGGTGTCACGGCCTGTGGGACAGAGACGAAGCCCTCTGAGCCCTAGAACGCAATCAGGGCTGTGGATGGAAGAAATGTGAGCATCCACACCTTCTCTCCTTTGCACCCGAGGAGCCCACACCCAGCACTTCTGCTGAGGGCGGGCACTCAGGGCGTGTGCCCACCTTCCTTCCCTCCATCCAAATATGCCCTGAGGGGCAGGGTGCCCGCCTCACACCTGCTCCCTCTCTGAGGCCTGAGCAAGGGCGAGGCTGGGCATCAGGGGCTGACAAACACAGTCCCTTCATGATGTCATCCTCAGAAGGAATCAACTCAATCTTTGGGTCACCCCACTCAGGTTTAAAATTCCAGGGAGGCAAAGTTCGATTGTCCAGCAGTAGGCAGACCACCTTGGTTGACACAAGGACTCTGCTGGACTTGGGGGACATCATGCTGGATTTCCTAGAGCAAGGAGAGTGAATTCCCAGTGGACCTAACAGCTGTCTATTAGCATAGGCTACATCATTCCTGTTTTATTTTTTCCAGCTTCAAGTGCACTTTATTTCACATTGAATAAAATACAAAATAATGTACCACAAGCAATCATTTTGCTGGTTAAATAGTCAACTTACACAATTAAATGGACTGAAGTTATGACTAATTATAAGCATAATGATGAGAACACAGATTGAGGAAGCCCAGACGAATGTGACATAATGTCTGTTTTACAGATTAGGAAACAGCAACTCAGAGAAGCTGTGCAGATCTCCCCGGGTCACACAGGAAATAAGTGGCGGGGCCAGGGTTTCAACCTAGACCCTTGGGACTCTATGAAGTCCAGGTGCCTCCCATTCCTCCTTGCTGCCTGTTTGCCTGACCTGTGTATGGATATTGATATTTGGAGTTGAGCTATGCCTGGTAAGAGAAGAAGGGGATGACAGAGGATGTGGTGGTTGGATGGCATCACCGACTGGACGTGAGTTGGAGCAAACTCCGGGAGAGGGTGGTGGACAGGGAAGCCTGGCGTGCTGCCGTCCATGGGGTCACAAAGAATCAGACACGACTTAGCAAGTGAACAGCAAATGCCTGGTAGGCAGAACCCTGCTGTCAGTCCTATATCTGGGTCATCCTCCTCGGTTCCCATCCCAGTTCTTCGGGGACAGCTCCAGAAACATCTTTCTGTCCCTTAGCAGGAGCCTGTCTTGCTGTGAGGAAGTAGCCATGTTCTGCTTGCCCTAATAGAAGACGAGAGAACAGCCAACCACAGCCCTTCCCTCCAGTTTCTCCCATGTTTTGCCCTTAGGACCAACACACAATGCTCCTTTCTCTACATGCTGACCTTCTAAATATTTGAAAAGAGCTATCTGTCCCACCCAGATCTTCTCTTCACAAAGCTAAATATTCCCATTCCTTTAATGATTCCTCATACTGCCATCCCATATGACCGCATGGGGATAATTTCCATATGTCGGCTAATTCTCCAGAACTTACATCAGATGAGAGTCTGGCTCTGTATGAAAAGAGACTGTTTCCTCTTGCTTTCTCTTTCTGATTCATTAGATTTCACATAAACCTTTCTGATGACTACCTGCTGTTTTCCAATTCAGCTGCAACCCACTATGACTCACTAGGCAAAATTCTTGTTCTTCGTTCTTCGTTTATCATTTCCCACCAACCCAGAGCCCAGAAAATCACCCTTCAGAAGCGCTAGCCCATGGGCAGTGTGTGTCCACTGAATATGCCGGGTTCTGATTCGGGGCCATGTTTCAGTTTGTACATAGTCATATGACTTTTTAAAATCAAGGTTTTTGTTCAATGTAAATAATTTTAAGTTTGAACAGCTGTAATCACATCCTCCAAAGAAAATACCCTGGAAGTTGGCTGAGGGTGTTGCATGCCAGATTCTCCCCCTCAAATCTCTTTAATTGTTCTTTCCATTTTTCAAAAAAGAAACTAGAGATTTGAAAATTGTTTGAGGTTTTGAGCATATACAGAGCATTTCCTCACAAAGACATTAGTTGTGCTGTTTCTGAAACAAAGTGTCTGATTATATAAATAGTCATGGGACCTCCAAGTTTGAGCTGGAAGGAAGGAAAAAGGAGACTTGCAAATGGAGGGAAAGAAGCTTAGGATTTTTCTGGTCTGAATCTTATAGCTAGCAGCTTGGAAGACTGGCGCTGGCATGTTGTAGAATTAAATAAATACATGAAGAGTTGGACTGAACGACTCCATATCCTAGGCTCAGCCTGTGATCAGCCCAGTCAAATATTCCCATCCTCTTACTCTTCAAACCATGATTCAAAATTCACCATTTCCATCTGCTTGTTATAGAAAATGAGCTGAACTCAAATAGCAGCACTTACTATCAGTTCTGCAATCAATGAACTATGTATCTTTTTTTTTAAGTATCTTTTAAAAAATTATTTATTTGGCTGTGTGAGGTCTTAGTTGCAACATACAAGATCTGCATTCTTCATGCAAACTTAGCTGTGGCGTGTGGGATCTAGTTCCCTAAGCAGGGATTGAACCTGAGCACAGAGTCTTAGCCACTGGACCACCAGGGAGGTCCCCGAACTATGTATCTTTGAACAACTTACTACATAATTTTGAAGACCTTTTCCATAGAACCGTTGGTCAGGAACCATCTCTCTGGAGAGATGATATTTATAGATGAGTCTGTGGTAAGTGGAAGGAGCCGTTTCTATTGCTCTATGGTGTTATTTCACCTGGAACAAAGAGAGAGTGCATTTCTGTGCTTCATTGGCCTTAGTATATGCAGGCTGCAGAATGAATGGCTAAACCAAGCTGGTAGCTTCTGTGGTCACTGGTCATCAGGTTTAGGGAATGCAGAACCCTAGAACTAGAAGACTCATTAGGAATCTTCTAGTGCAAACCTTAGCCTGTTGCAAAAATTGCCTCCACAACAGCTCTGAGCAGTGGCATTTAAGGTGGTGGCTACTTCAGTACATAAGGGTAGGGTGCCTGCCGCCTTCCAATGCAGATCATTCTATCCTGACATGATTCTAAACATTATACTCTTTCTGTATTGAACTGAAACCTACCACCTCTTGGTGAGGGTTATTCCCCTAGAGCCACAGAGAATGATACCTGCACTGTCCCTGAACTTTCCAATTTCTTTCAACTGTTCTTTATATTAATTACTTCCCAGACCCCTGGTTTCCTTGGTCACCTTTTCACTGTGCATAATTTGAATCTGGTCCTCCTGCTGTGTCAGAGAAGGCGATGGCACCCCACTCCAGTGCTCTTGCCTGGAAAATCCCAGGGACGGAGGAACCTGGTAGGCTGCAGTCCATGGGGTTGCGAAGAGTTGGACACGACTGAGCGACTTCACTTTCACTTTTCACTTTCATGCATTGGAGAAGGAAATGGCAACCCACTCCAGTGTTCTTGCCTGGAGAATCCCAGGCACGGGGGAGCCTGGTGGGCTGCCGTCTATGGGGTCGCACAGAGTCAGACACGACTGAAGCGACTTAGCAGCAGCAGCAGCAGCCCCTGCTGTGTGAGCATCCCAGATATGTAGAAGTCTAGAGTAGAAGCTCTATGAGGGCCAAGGCTGTGTTTGTTTGTTTCTTAGCAACTAGTAATGCCTGAAATGTTGTGGGTACTCAAAGAATATTTTCTGAATGAATGACTCTGACCCTTTCTTTAGTTGCCTTGTATAGAACTCCAAAGAATGTCACAAGTCTGCTCTCCTCCTAAGAGGGTGGGAAATTATACGCTTTGTGTTTAATTTGAATAAAGAGACCATCTCTTTCTCACAGGCAGAACCAGGTTAGACTTGCTGAAAGGCTGATAACATATGCTTTAAAATGTTAAGCTATGTAGAAACATCATTACTAGAGAATAACTTAGACGTTGGCAACTTTGATTCAACATGTGTTGTACCGATGCTTTTCAATACCTTTGTGATTCGTACAGTTTTCTAGGCTCTTTTGATTAACAAGAGAAAAACTTATAAATCAGCAGAAGAGGAACTGTGGAGTTTTGCCTTACTCAGAATAAGTGATCACCTGATCTCTGCAGAAGGTCACCCCTGGCACTTGGCTACAGAGCAGAACAGATAGCTCACTACTGACTTTGTTGTGCCCCCCTCGAAGTGATTTCAGGGATGAGTGGGTGTTTGAGGGACTCAAGTGGAGTAAAACACAGCTGTCGAATTCATTAATGTTCACTTAAAAGTCCCGTGATTTCCTCTCAACATTCCCAGCCCCCATGGACAGACTCTGGCTCTTCCTTGACCAGAGAAGACCCAGGTCTTCTCTGCACCATGGCCAACGGCGGTGTATGGCTTCCCTCTCTGGGAAGTCCTGTGATCAGCAGGCATCTCCATCTGAGGAAGAGAGAACAGTCTACTAATGGGACTTCTTATCCTTCCATAAGACCACTTCCAGGTTTAGCGGAATTGAGTTAATGCGAACACATTTTTCTGTGTCTCTCAGTGAGCTCTGTGTGTGTGTATGTGTGTGTGTGTGTGTGTGTGTGTGCACGCGCGTGTGTCTGTATAACATGTGTACTTTGCTTCGTTTGAATACTCTCACAAACAGCCAGGAGACTGCAGAGGGCATGGCCAATCAGTCCTCTAGTTCCTGGCAAGGAACCAGAAGCTGCTGGAAATCAGTTTTAAAAGCTTTTTTGGCCCCTCACATTATCATTAAGCTGAACCTAACAAGGATCTGAGTGGGGGAAAGGGGGCAGTATGCTTTCCAAGGACACTGGCCTGAAACTATGTAGAGACATGGTATCTACAAATTCTGGAAAAAGGTAGGAAAAGAGAGTTCTCAATATCTTCTTCTCTTCCTAAAGTTTGAAATAACCCTTAAAGCCAATGTAATTACAGCATTTATTTCTAACTAGCATCTTTTTTGTCAGCCCTCTCCCACCTCGACCTCAGCTATCCTCTGCCGCTAAAAACCACCTCGTTTAAACTAAAAAAAATAAAAGGTGTTTCCGTAGTGGTTCATTAGTAAGGAATCTGCCTGCTAATGCAGGTAACACAGGTTCAATCCCTGGTCTGGGAAGATTCCACATACTATGGAGAGACCAAGGCTGTGTGCAAAAAAAAAAGACTCATGGTCATTTATGATTCTAGTTTTTTAGCAAAGACCTACAGTTTATTATAGAAAAAAAAATAAATGACTAACAATGAAATCTGTTCTTTACTTGGTGATCCTGGGCTGACTTTTTCTCAGATGACTTCCTCTTATTTTCACTGGAAAGCAATACCTATTGAGGAACAGGATTCTGTCTGAAAAGAAATGATAACAAGTCACAGAAAAGATTAAATGTCCACCAACAAGGTTTTCATTTTTCCCAAACTTCCTAGACCAAAACCTCTCTAAACTCTGTGTCTGCAACTCCCACAGAAAGACTTCACTAAGGGCTCTCCTTGGCTGTCTTCCTTCAAGTTCCTGCTTTTCCTAAGGCTCTTGGTTGGAATTGTCCCCTGCTAAGCTCCAGCAGTCTGACTCACCCTAGGGACTGGAGTGGAAGGGCCTCCTACACTGTGAAGTTCAAGGCTTCTGTAAAAGAAGGTCAGACAGCATAACCGCAACTGGGGTTAAATAGAGGCCCAGGGGAAAAGGCAACATAATTCTGGGGCCAACTCCCAGGTTTTACTGAGGACTTGTTGATTTTAGTTTTCTTTTCTGCTTTTATTCAGATAAAAGGTTCAGTGTAAGGTGTTTATATGTGACTTCTTGACCTCCCAAGTGATTACTGAAAAGTATGCAGTGGGAAGACTTTAATCCCAAGCTATCTCTCTAGCATCATATCTTACAATTTTTGGTGTGGAGAGCTGAAGATACCATTGTAATGTTATTTACTTGTTTATGGTTCTGTCTCTCCTGCTCAGCAGGAAACTTTATCAAAGGCAAGAACTCTGTCCTTTGTGTCTTTTTTTTAAATCCCCAAAGCCTTGTTTAATGCCTGGTACATAGCCAATAAGTATTTGCTGAATTAATCCATGAAGGTAAATTGAAAGGATGCCATCGACTTTAATTGTTATTACTGGCAAGACCTTCTGTGGGCAAATAAATGCCTCCACTATGGCTCTGGTACCACTGTGTCTTTTGAGGCCCAGTGTTAAGCCCTGTTTTCAGTTTCCCTCCCAAGCATGGAGGCTGAGAAGGCTCAGCTTGATTTCCAGGGTTGGATCACGCTGAGTGCAGACCCCAGTTCCATAATCCATTTCTTTCTGAGGCTGTTGGCATCTTTCGAGTTAGGAAGTAACATCTGCTTCAGTGAGCTGATTACCAATGAGGAAAAAAAAAGAGGCAAAGGCCAGCGTTAGGTGGGGTCTGGCTTCGCTTCAAAGCCGGCATATGGCTTGTGTCTTAATGAGAGAGTTTACATATTCAGGAAGGATACATCTGAAGGGCAAATTAACTGGTTCAAGACCAATGCAATGTTGTTGACTAGCTTGCTCTAAGTCAGTGGCACAGTGTCTAGTAAAAGCTGCCCGCTCAGTTCTCACTGTTTCACTCTGGCTGGGGCCCTGTTTGCCTCAAGCCAGGATAACAACACTGATTCCTCCTGTGACCCAGCCCTGCTGGGGGTCTCTGCACCAAATCCTGTTCCATACACTAGAATGTTAATATCCCTAAAACACTATCTTCATTTGCTTAAAAGCTTGTTTTCTGGCATTCAAGTATACCCATGAAGCTCTGGTCTTAATCCATATTTTCATTCTACCTCCTGACGGACTTCCCACCCAACGCTCCATTCCGCCAGCCTGGTCCACTCACTCACGCATGGTCTCCTGACTCTTTGCTGCCCTGCTTGTTGGTCCTATCAGTCTGCAAGTCCTGTTTCCATTGCTTCCTGTCTCCAAGTCCTGCCCACCTGTCTAGGTTCGCTTTCAGCTTCATCTTTTCCACAAAGCCTGTCATCGTTCAAGCCCTCGGCAACACGTCCTCTGAACACGTATGGAACTAGTGGATGCTGGGAAGGGACTAACGTGTACTGTAGTTTTTAAACACTCTTCATTTATTTTTGGTTTCCCTCGGTCTCTGTTGCTCCACGAGGGCCTTCTCTAGTTGTGGCGAGTGGTGGCCGCTCTTTGCTGCCGGGCACGGGCTTCCTGGTGCGGTGGCTTCTCTTGTTGCGGAGCGTGGGCTCTGCGGCCCACGAGCTCAGTAGTTGAGGTGTGCGGCTCTAGGGCAGTGGGCTTCAGTGGTTGCAGCACACAGGCTCCGCAGTTGCAGCTTGCAGGCCCCTGAGCGTATGGGCTTCAGTAGTTACGGCACATGGGCTTACTTGCTTCATGGTATGTGGAATCTTCCCAGACCAGGGATTGAACGCATGTCCCCTGCGTTGGCAGGTGGATCCTTATCCGCTGTGCCACCAGGGAAGTCCTAATGTGTACTATATTTTAAGTATCCTTGGATTCAAATGTATTCAGTGGCATAGAGCATAGTTTCTTTGAAATCTCAATGTTGGCTTAGTCCCATGTGGAGAACTCCTGTGGTACAGAGACCAGAGACTCAATCTAATGAGATAAAACCAGTATCCACTTCATCCCCTTCATCCCTTCCAATCACTGTCATGTTTAATCTCAGAGTAATGTCTTGAGGATGAGTAGTATCAGTCAGAGAAAGGTGTTAGTCTTAGGAGGATTCCCTCTGAAGAACTGGAAGATCTAGGTGAAAAGAATCTACCATTTGAGTGGTAATAGCTTGCAGTGGGACCAGCTCGAGTGGTAGCTTGAGAGGTTTGGATATAGGGCATGGTGGCAGAATGAAGCTGAGATCCCCAAGGAGAAATGGGTAGAAATGGATGAAGGAGAGGATTCCAAGGGAAAGGATGTGTCCAGTCATCCATGCCAAACAGCACAGAGGAAGGTGGTTGATGAGAACAACACTGGCAACAAGAGTCGGTCCTATCCTTTGGACTCTATGGATTTCTGGCAACTATGAGTAAGACTGGATTATTTCTGGTGGTGTACACATTTCCAGGGGATGTAGAAGGTAAGAGCTGGGATATTCCAACTTGTAAGGGACTAGATCTGAGGGCTCTACCTCAGAGATTCTCCTATGGAAAATAGGAGGAAGAGGCCGTGGTGGTGGTAGTGGTGAGATGAATATAACATTGAGAGAAAATCAGCTGATTGGCTCATGGTGCCATAACAGAAGAGAAAGCCATTTATCTAATGGCAGTTGCATACATTTTGGTGGAAATGCCCAGAAGAAAATAACTTCTAAAGTGCTAAACTTAATATCTAATCCTTGCCACTTATTCCATAAGTGCTCTTGGTACTCATAAGGTAAGATTTTGTTTTTCAAAGATATGTTTTTCAAACTTTTTTGATGGCTACCTGTACTAAAAAACCAAACCAAACTTTATGAAGAATAAGGCCAATGCATTTTGGTATTTTCTAATCCGGTAAAGTCTTTTTAAGTGGAAAAAGAAATGCAGGTGAAGACTTACTAAATTGGCTTCATGACTCACTAGTGAGAAAACTATGTCAGAGCAATTAAGCATGGCTGACACCAGACCATAAGACAAGAGTGGAGAGAGAGCCAGCAAACCTAGCTCTGAGTATGTTCTAATGGATCGTCAGGGGTGGTATTGGGAGACATTAAAAGGCTTCTTATACTGCTTAAAATACATCCTTGGTTGTTTAACCCTTTAGGTACAGGCAAAACTCCTTAAGAAACCACACAAGGATGGAAGGGGTGCTTAGAGACATGGGGGGGTAACCTTGAATCTGAGAGTCTACACCTCATTCCACAGTGGTTCTTGGAGGGAGAAAAGATGTTCACAGCAAACCAAACCTGACTCTATGAAGGCAGGACTGTGTCTTCTATTCCTTTCTGCACCCAATATAGGGCTTTTCATGGAGAAAGTACACAATAAAACACTGGTTCACATGTTTTGAGACTAATCAATCCTAAAACAGTGACTTTCAACTTTTTGAAGTGTATTCTTCCTTTTAATAAGCACTCTCAAATCTCTGATCGTATACCCCAGACTCTGATCCTAGACTTTCTCTTACTTACCACTCTCTTGTTGCTTACTTAAAGGTTAATAGAAGATGAAAGAAGCATTTGTGAAAAACTATTAAGCTTCAAGCACATAGTATATTAATGTCATTTAAATTGTGTAGTAATTTTATGAGATAGATACTGTTTCCCCCATTTTCGATGAACAAACTGGAACCCCATGGGATTAGAAGGTTTGATCAAGGACTCAGAGCTAGGATGTTCCAGGGCCAGATTTGAACCCCTGCCTAGATGATTCTGAAGCCTACCTTCTTCTCATGCCTTCAGAATAGGTCAGACATGGAAGTCAGGCCTTTGGGGCCTTGGTGGAATGAACAGTGATCTGGGTACAAGTGTCAGCTCTCCCAGAACTCTCCTTGCAGCCTGGGCTTATTGGTCAACCCTTCTGAGTCTCAGCTTTTCCATTTATAAAATTGAGGATCATGCCCTCCTCACAACAGCAACACTGTGAAGATTAAATGAGATGATTTATATGAACTGTAAACTGTGGTTGATTTTATAAATATGAGATGTGATTCGGTGCCTTGGTTTCCTCTAAGGGATGATGGTAAATGTGATAACTTTTATGAATCACCTGGCATCCTACCTGAAAAAAATGATGTATTTCGATACATTTTTCTCTCCTTTTCTTCTTCCTTAATGTGTGTATGACAAAGATACTCTGAAATAGCCCAAAACAACTATACAAATAAATACTAGGCTGGCAAGATTGAAGACAAACATGCCAAGGGTCCTAGCAAGGAGGCAGGGACCAAAGCTTGAGAGCCCAAACTTGCAAGATACAGGCCCACTGACAGCTTCTCCTTTGGAGTCCTGTCTACAGATGACATGAGTGGCATCCAGTTGGTGAAGGTTGACATCCAGGTTGCCAAGCAGCAGTTCCAGAAAAATAAAAAATTGCTTTTGAAAAATAAATAGAATACTGGCTTAAGCAGCATGTCTGTCTCTATGTTGGATAACTCCTGCAGTGTGTGTTAGCTTGGATGGGAAAGGTGAAGGGAAGAGGAGATAGTTTTGTTTTAATTCAGTTAAGAGTCATTAATGATATTTAACTGCTTTCCAGGACCAATAGGTGTGATGCAGTGGTCTCCCAGTTCTCTGCGTGTCTCAACTCTCCCTCTCTACAATACCGTGTATTGCAGATTCCACAACTAGACTCTCCAGGTTTCCTGAAGTTCAGAGGACCAAGGAATAAAGACCTGCTCTTCCAAAATCCTCTTTCTTCTCCTGCATTTCTGCCGTAGCTGCTGGACTTCGAAGCTTGCTTTTTCCTATCCCTTCCTCTCAAGTTCATCTTAGAGATGTCTTCCTCTGTGTATGCATTTTGTCCCCTAGTTCAGAGGGAAACTCTGCTTGAGAGTGTTTCTGAAGAAAATTCCTAGCCCTAGCTCACAGAAAACAGAATAGAAGGAATTTTGCTCAAGTCAGTGCTAAGGGCCAATTTCAAGAAGTACAGAGACATTTTTCCGGTGTCAAAGGATTCAGACCCTCTGCCGCTGAGGAGATCATGGACAAGGCTAAGAAGACCTTGGTGTATCTCTCAGGCCTGTGAGAATCAAGTAAAGTAAACCTCCTACTATCAGTAAACATCAAGCTACTGGAAGTAAACCTGCCTTGTCATATATAACACACTTTACAAACGCAAGTGTTTCTGTGTCAGACGCTAGAGAGTCCAAGACTCTCCCCTCCCCTTTTCCATGTTCAGACTGGCGGGGAATATGTGTAATGGTAACAAACTAAAGCCAATAGTAGAGACTGAGAATCAGCTTTGCAACTGACAGAGCAAACAGCAAACATTCCTCAAAATGCAGGTGCTGGTAATATTTAGGTCAGAGAACACAGCGTGAGGCTGAGGCCCACGTGGAGTCATTCTAACACTCTCCTGAATCCAGACCATAGGATTGACTTGACTGGTTGACTCCTACTGTGGAGTGGCCTCCAAATCTCCTTACCCACTCAGCTGTGGACCCGGGAGCAGAAAGGGGCTGTGAGCTACAGTGTTGAGAGATTCTGTCCATTCTGTGACACCGGTTCTGACCAAGTCAGCTCACTCCTCCTCTTATGGGGTGAGGGAAGGTCCCCAATAATCCCCAGGGGAAGAGAGGGGGCAGAATACCAGTGGCAATATAGAAAGTGAGGTGGGGAATTAAAAAAAAAATGTTAGTTGCTCAGTCCTGTCTGCCTCTTTGCGACCCCATGGACTGCAGCCTGCCAGGCTCATCTGTCCATGGAATTCTCCAGGCAAGAATACTGGAACGGGTCACCATTCCCTTCTAGAGGGGCTTTTCCGACCCAGGGATTGAACCCAGGTCTTCTGCATTGCAGGCAGATTCTTTACTGTCTGAGCCACCAGGTAAGCCAAAGTTCTCCCTTTTTCAACATATGCTACAGGGTCCAATGGGATCATAATTTTCCATACAAAGCAAAAAAAAAAAAATTTTTTTTTTTAAATTCAGGGAACTGACTTCCCTGTTGCATTCAGTGGAGAGCAGAGTCCAAAATCCCTTAGTTGGCATGAGGAATTTTCTGTGTGACTTCTACTGAGCTTTCTGTTTCTCATGTGACCCTGGTGAGCCCCACAGTCCGGTCAACAAGAACTGCTTTGTCTCTCTGCTCTTGTCTTTCAATTACCCTCCCTAGATTTGGTTCACTCTGATTAGTTGGGGAGTGTTTTGTAAGCAAAAGCACAAGTTCAGGATCAAGAGATATAAAGGACAAGAGACTCCTAATGGGCGGGTTAAAGGGAAGTGAGGAAGCATTTAGGTTGTTTTGATGAGTTATGTTTACCCAATATATTATATCTACTTGCAGTAGCAAAATATACTTAGAGATATTAAAAAGTCTTATTATTGAAATTCACATAAGAAAAACAATTTGTTGTGACCTTAAATTTATTAGCCATAACCTCCTTTTGAGCTTCCCAGGTGGCTCAGTGATTAAAGAATTCGCCTGCAATGCAGGAGACGCAGGTTTGATCCCTGGGTCGGGAAGACCCCCTGGACGAGGGCATGGCAACCTACTCCAGTATTCTTGCCTGGAGAATCCTAGGAACAGAGGAGCCTGGAGGACTACAGTCCATGGGGTCCAAAGAGTCGGACATGATGGAAGTGACTGAGCACACACAAATCACACGACCCCCTTTTCCTATTGAAACTATTGTTTTCATAACATAGGTTTTCTCAGTGAGATGATAATCATAGAGGACAGACCATATTTTGTTCATCAGATATCTGCTATGTATCTGACATGTGTTAGACCCCATGAGGAATGTAGAATTAAACTAGACAGGCTTCATGCTCCAAATAGGCAATAGGAGAAACAATGGGAAAACTAATAAAATAACAGGCGCTAAATGTATAGAGCTTATAACTCAAATTGGAATAAAGTAGGTGCTCAGAGTGGGGTCCATACATATATTAAGTAATAGGGTAATTACTGGGCTTCCCTTGTGGCCCAGCTGGCCAAGAATCTGCCTGCTAATGTAGGAAATGAGGGTTCAATCCCTGGGTCAGGAGGATCCCCTGGAGAAGGAAATGGCAACCCACTCCAGTATTCTTACCTGGAAAACTCCATGGACAGAGGAGGCTGGTGGGCTACACGAGGTTGAAAAGAGTTGAACGTGACTGGCGGCACACACACAGGGTGATTACTAGTCTGGGGAGCAGAGACAGGAAGGACTTTGGGAAGGACGAAGAAACCCAGGAAGGACTTCGGAGAGGAGGCAGCATTGGAGACGTCTTTCAAAGGTAGGGAATATTTAGACATATAAAGAGGATGGGTAAGACATGATAGGCAAGGAGAGTAACGAGAGGAGGCACCTGTGTGTGTCTGCGCTCGGTCGCATCTGACTCTTGCAACTCCATGGGCTGTAGCCCACCAGGCTCCTCTGTCCATGGGATTATTCAGGCCAGAATACTGGAGTGGGTTGCCATTTCCTTCACCAGGGGATCTTCCCAGCCCAAGGGCTGAATGCGAGTCCGCTGAGTCTCCTGCGTTGGCAGAGAGGTTCTTCCCCACTTGGTGGTGTGCCAGTTAGAATAGGAGGGTAGTTCCTGTTGACCAGGCGGGGGGCTCACCAAGAAGCACTCGAGAAACAGAAAGCTCAGTAGAGGCCACACAGGGACCTCTTCATGCCAACCCAGGGATTTTGGATTCTGCTCTCCATTGGCAGTAGGGCTTTGTAACAAAGCCAGGAGCAAACTGCAGGATCTCTTGCATGTTTGGCATGTGTAAACCTTAGCTTTCCCCTTAAAGGTCTGGAGGTGGAGGGAAGCCCTTTGGGAGGCTGTCATCATTATCCTGGCAGGAGTTATGTTTGCTTGAGCTGGGGTGGTGGCTGTGAGAACTTCAAGAAGAGAATGAATGGTAAATGTATTGCTCAGAAAGAACTGATGGAATTTCATTCCTTGATGTCAACCAAATAAATGCCATGACCCATTAATTTTAACAGAGATGCCCCTCACCAGTGTAATGTAAAAATCATTTTTTATCAAGAATAAATACAAGTGTTATTTAAATGAATACACATTAGCTTCAACTCATTAATTTTCCAGCACTATTTATTGTGTTGCTCCATTTTCTGAGTTAGGCGACACTAGATAGAGCAGCTTGCCCAGGTGTTTGAAACCTGTCACTCCAACTCCCAATCCATCCCCCCCTGCCTTTTTTTTTGCTTAATTTCCTCCATATATAGGCTTCCTGTACCATGACCTTTGCCCGAAGGGTTCCATAGCTATAAAACTATTTGGAAATCACTAACTAATCCAAGGGCTTCCTAGGTAGTGCTAGTGGTGTGGTAAAAAGCCTGCTTGCCAATGCAAGATTCACTCCCTGGGTCAGGAAGCTCCCCTAGAGGAGGAAACAGCAACCCACTCCAGCATTCCTGCCTGAGAAATCCCATGGACAGAGGAGCCTGGCGGGCTACAGTCCATAGAGTTGCAGAGTCGAACACAACTGAAGTGAATTAGCACGTGCACAACTAATCCGAACTTCATAGATGAAGGAATGAACTGGAAGGACATCATGGTTTCTGGACTCCAGGTCAGATCACAAAGAAACAGATAATAAAGCCCCTTTCCATATGGCGAATTCTCAATTTCTCTTTCAGTGTTGTGACCCCTGCTGTGTTGTTATTATTCTGTTTTTCATCTTAGCACAATATTAACATCAGAGGTGGTTATAGATTTATCAGCATTCAGATGTGGGGAAATCAATCATTTACAAAAAGAATGCTAACATCTAGATGGAGAGCTGCAGAGCCACTGCTGTGGAAAAGAAATAGAAAGTCTCGCCTGGGTGTTCTTTGTCTTTTTTAATTATTTGTGTGCAGCACCTTTTTACTCAAATGGCTAATATTCCATTAACAGCTCACACTACAGAGTCGGGTAATTATGAATTTCTGTTTCTGGCTGGAAAATTTGTTTTTTTAAACAAAATAATTACAACCCACTAATCCTCAGGGAAGGTTGTAGACATAATCAAAAGATGATTTATAAATCCATAAATGGTCTGAAGGGTCAAAGAGAAAAGTAAAATGTGTTATCCTTGTAGGATTTCCTAGGTGGCATTGGTGGTAAAGAGCCTGCCTGCCCGTGCAGGAAACATAGAGATGCAGGTTTGATCCCTGGGTGGGGAAGACCCCCTGGAGGAGAGTATGACAACCCACTCCAGTATTCTTGCCTGGAGAATCCCCACAGTCCACGAGGTCGCAAAGAGTCGGACACAAGTTAGCATGCATACAAGCACATTATCCTTTTAATAAACTCATACTCCTTGAAGAAATTTGAAAAAATGCCAATAATATTACACAAATTATTAAATTTCTAAAGAGGATAATGGAGTACAGCTTTGGAAATTGAGCTTCGTTCTTTTGGTATGCCTTACATTTGTGATGACTCTATTGGGCGCTTTTCCCCCTCTCCTGCACTAGGGTTTCTCAGACTCTAAAGCACACACAGCCCCAGCTGGGTATCTTGTCAAAATGCAGATTCTGATTCAGTGGGTCTAGACAGGTGATGCTTTTGATTCAGGTGATGTTGCTGGTCCTAGGGCTGTACTTTGAGTAATAAAGCTATACATGTCTTTTAAAATAATTTATTTCTATTTATTTATTTGGCTGTGCTGCTCTTAGTTGCAGCATTCTGGATCTTTAATCTTTAGTTGTGGTCTGTGGGAGCTAGTTTCCTGACCAGGGAGGGAACCAAGGCCCCCTGCATTGGGAGTGCAGAGTCTTAGCCACTGGACCACTGGGGAAGTCCCAAGGTTGTAAATACTTCTCTGCTCTGGCTCTATGGAGTCTGGTTACCTTCACAGGATCTCCTACATCCATGCTGCAAACAATTTTTTTCTCAAACTGTGTTTCCTGAAATCCTACGGCCTAGTGGATATTGCTGAGGGGATAAGGGTAGGGTCCAGAAATAGAGTCAACAAATTTGGCTCAGACACTATACCACTCTGCTACAGAAGTTTCATTTTTATGGGCTGGACATGTAGGCTATTGTTTGAAGGAGAAACTCGAGTGCTTAAAAAGGAAATAGGTATCTGGAAATGATGGCTCTAGACTTTTCCCATCTTCTCTTCTCTTCAAGGAAAGCTAGCAGTTACTGAGAACTTAGTATGTCAGGCCCATACAAATGAACTGCCCAAGGTCACGCACTTGAGAAGCAGTGGAGGAGGGGGATGGGACCCCTGTCTCCTTGTACCTAAGCCTGGGCTATTTCACATGCACCGTGCTTCTCTCCTGTCAGCTTTTATGCTATGTCATTGCCTCAAGGGGACTGACTAGTGCTCTGTTTTCTCTGGTGAGAGCTAGTATTATGAAATATTCAGCATTTGTACATAGAGAAACAAGTCTTTGGTGTAAAAAGCAATAGACAGAGAAAATAGAGGAGTCCAGAAGATCTCAGAAGACCTTAACTTCCTTTAGATGAGTGGTATAATTCAGATCTACAAATATAAAAAGGCTGAAAGAATTGAGTCGATTACTGACTGGCCCATCTGGGCCAACAGAGAACAAAGTGTATTACTCTAATAACTGAAAATTTTGTAGACGAGCAAAAGAGAAGGCATTTTGATTTTCAGTTACTTATTATAGTATTCATATCTTTTCTCATTAGTCTTCTCTCTATATACTATAGAGTCAATATAGGCAAATAGTGATTACTATCTCTTCCTGGGAATGCTTTAGTGAAAAGTAGTATATTTAAAGGCTAAAATTGTCATTTCATTCCATTTCTCTGGTACCCCAAAACTGGGAATGTGGAGGCTTAGCAATTTGATACTACTGCCTCCTGGCGTGAGTTGTGAGAATTGCAGGCATAACAAACTGTTATGTCAAGGGTCCATGGCCCACAAGCTAAGAATGTGCTTTATATTTTTTAGGGGTTGTACAAAAAAATCAAAGAATGTGTGACAGAGACAATATATGTCCTAGAAAACCTAAGATATTTGTCTGTTTATAGGAAAAAGAATGCTGAGTTTTGTTTCATTCCTGATTTGAAACAAAACCCCACAAATTTCAGCAAGTAGGATTAGATGAGAGCTTCCTCAACCTTATATACTGCATCTACAAAAAAACCTACAACTAACCTCATACCTATTGGTGAAAATCTGGATGTTTACTCTACTCTCTGAGATCAGAAAAAGGACATGAACATCCACTCTCCCCACTATTCTTTATCATTGTGTACGAAGTTCCTGTCAGTTAAATAAGGTAAGAAAAAAATTTTCTCCCTAATTTGGAAAAGGAGTAAAGCTGTCTTTATTCACAGATGACATTATAATCTAAATATAAAATCCTATGAACTCTACCAAAAAACTACTGCAAGTGAGTTTAGCACATTTACAATATATATATAAAAGTTTGTTGTATGTCAATATATTAGCAATAAGTGGAAACTTAATTTAAACAATTTAAATAACATCAAAATGTAAAATACATAGGCATCTACTTCAAAAAATATAAAACATCATAGAAGGAAGTTCAAGAAGACCTAAATAAATTGTGTTCATCAATCATAGGAATTAAAATGGTTAAAATGTCCATTTTACCTAAATTGATGTGTAGGTTTAGTGGAATCCAAACAAATTCCAACAGGCTGTTTTGGACAACTTGAGAAGCTGATTGTGAATGTATATGGAAATGCAAAGGGCCTAGAAGAGCCAAAACATTGTTTTAAAAGGACAAAGTTGGATAAATCACACAACCTGTTAGAGATTCCTAAAAACAAGCAAATCCCTAAAGGCAAACCAATGACAGTAATGACCCTCACTGCACTTTACAGTTGTGAGGATAAATTGAAATATGTTTATCAGGTCTGATAGTGCATTTTAAGACACACTCTACAACCATAAAGATAGGTAATATGCACAGCTATATACCAGTTTTAGAAACTATTGAAGTAACGAGTACTATTTAACCTGGAAAAGAAAAGGATTTATTAAGGAAACCCAATAGCTATATTAAAAATATAGGATCTTCCTTGATGGTCCAGTGGTTGGGAATCTGAGCTTCCAATGCAGGGAGCATGGGTTCAATCCCTGGGTGATGAACTAGGATCTCACATGCCCTAAGCATGGCCAAAAAATGGAAAAAAAAAATAATAACAGTCAGAGTAATAAAATAAAAAATTATAGAAAGGGTCATCATAATAGGAGAGATATTTGACTTTTCTGTGTAGCTTCAGAGGAAAGAACTGGATGATAAATGAGGCAGAGACTGACTTGGGTTGAGAACAAGGGAGAACTTGCTAAAATGAAATGGGGCTGCTTTGTGGGCTGGTGAGCTCACCATGGCTGGGGGTTCAAGCCAATGCTGGAAACTTCTTGTCACGTCTGATCTGTTGAAACTAGATCAGTGTTTCTCAAAGTGTGGTCTGAGGTCTACTTGCACAGAGAAGTTGTTAAACATTTAGATTCTTAGGCCCCATCCCAGACCATAAATCTGAGTTTCTAGAGATGGGATCTGGGAATCTGCACTCCCACAGCCTCTGCAGGTAATTTTTAATGTTCATTAAATTTTATAACTGCTGGTTGAGATGACTGACAGGGATCCTTCTGAATTCAATGAATCTCTGATTCTCTCTTTCCTAAAGTTTCTCTTTTGTTCATTCTGGTGGGTCAGACTTGCAATTATTTCTGCATCCCAGAAAACTTCATGGCCAACCAAACTTTGGGAGATGTTGAATCCTGGGATGACGCAGTGCGTTGTCATGCATATGATTATTATGATAGAGCAACATGGCTGCATGCTGACTGCTATCTCCACTTTAATGCCAGGATTTCAGCAACTCACGGGACCAACTGGAGCTTAAAACGGAGAAAGAACACCAAGGGGACGGCCTCACCACAGGGGACATTATGGCCAGGACATAGGCTACCATGGGCTGTTGACCCAGCTTATTTTCAAAAAGTCATAGCTCCTGGCTAGAGAAGTGTGCAAAGGAGATCCCTAAATATACTTAATGAACTTGGGGCTATATCCACAAAAATGGCAACGTTTTTTATTTTCAAGTTAAAAAAGAAAGAAACAATTGCCACCTGAAATCCAAATATAGTTTCAAGGCAGGAAGAAGCATACCATTTACCTACATTACACATACAATCACTTACACACGCACATGCAATTACACTTCCATACAATTACACTATTTAAACCATCTCACGTCATTCCTGGGTATGCAACAGCCACAAAAAGGACAGGAGCTCTCCCACAAAAATGGGGGGCAACTTTGCCACTCAGCTCTGTTTTATATGCGGTCTAATTAGTAGATGTATACACATTTACCATTATTGCATCTACCGATAAATTCGTTCTTTTTATCATTATGATACACTATTTTTATCTCTGATAATATTCTGCCTTGAAGTCAACTCTGTCCAATATTAACCTGGCTTACACTTATTCTTCACATGGTATATCTTTTTTCATCCTCTAACTTTTTTAAAAAAGATTTTTTTGATGTAGACCATTTTTTAAAAGTCTTTATTGAATTTGTTACAATATTGCTCAAGGCATGTGGTGTCTTAGCTCCCCAGCCGGGGATCAAACCCACATCCCCTGCATCAGAAGACCAAGTCTTGATCACTGGATTGCCAGGGAAGTCACCCATCCTTTAACTTTCAATGTATGTCTTTATATTTTAAAATACCTCTTATATAAACAGTATATAGTTGGGGTCTTATTTGTTGTTGTTTTCCCTAGTCTGATCATCTCTCCTTTTTAACTGGCGTGTTTAATCCATTCACATTTTATCTCACTACCAATATAATTGGGTTTAAGTCTCTTATCTTTCTGTTTATTTTTATTTGCCTACTCTATTCTTTTGTTTCCTTTTTTCCTGTGTTACTCGTTGTGATAATCAATGAATTTTTAGTATTTTATTTCATCTTTTCCTCTGTTGGCTCTTTTCCTACACTTTGTATCTTTTCCTGGGAATTATAATATACATGCTTAACTTAGCACAGTCTGTGTTGAATTAATACTGTATTGCTTGCAACAGTACAATTCCTTTTATACCCTCACCTTTTTTTGTGCTATTGTTGTCAAGTATTTTACTGCTACATCTGTTATAATGCTCCACATAAATTGTTTATCAACTGACTTATAAAGACTTTTTTAAGAGGGAACATAGTATTTTATAGTTACCTACATCTTTACCATTACTAGTACTCACCCTTTCTTCCTGTAGATCTGAATTTCCAACCTATATCATTTCCCTTTTGAATAATTTTTAGCATCTTATGTTTAAATTTTGTAAAAAATTTAGACATTTAGAATCTTTAGTACTCTTTTGTAGTCAGTTCTGCTGGTACAAATGTTCTCAGCTTTTATCTGTCTAAAAATGTCTTTATTTCACTTTAATTTTTAAAGATATTTCACTAGATATAAAATTCTAGATGATGAGTTTTAAAAGATGTCATTCTATCATCTTCTGGCTTAAACTGCTTCTGAAGTCAGCAGTTACTGTAATCATTGTCCCCTATATTAAAGGTGTCTTTTCTGTTACTGTGCTAAGAATTTCCTTTATCACTGGTTTTCAGCGGTTTGTCTATGATGTTCCTATAAATGGTTAATCTTAGTGTTTATCGTGGCAGGGTTCTTAATATTTATCCACTGGGGTCATTCAGCATCTTTGATACATGAGATGATGAGTTTATTTTTTAATCAAATTTTAAAATATTTAAATATTAAAAGAATATTCAACCATATTTTTTTCTCTATTATTTCTCTCTTCTCCTTTTGGAAATCAGTTTAGACCTGTATGAAGTCACATGATACTGACCCACATGTTCATTCTCTTCCCAATCTTTTTTCTCTCTGCATTTTGGGTTGGATAATTTCTATTCATCTGCCTTACAGTTTCCTGATTTTTAAAAAATGATTTTTCTACAAGCTGTTAATTTCCATTTAGTGATTTATTTTTTTAAATGCCAAATAACGTACTTTTCAGTTTTTGGATTTCCATCTGGTTCCTTTTCAGTCTTTCACTCTCTCCTGAAATTCACATCCCATAATTCCAATATCCAGGGCACTTACCAGTCTGATTTTTCTCTGGGTTGCTGATCACAACATCACATTGTAGAGGGTCGGGATCCTGCGATCTTATCCTGAAGAGTGTTAAAACTTTGTTTCAGCAAGCAGTCAGGTTACTAACCGATCACCATAAACTTTTGTAGACTTGGTTTTTTGCTTTACTGGAAGTATTTTCGTTTGTCCTTAGTTTCAGAGTAAAACTATTAATCTCCTTACATGGTCTTTACTCTTAAGGTCTCTCTGGTGTTTCAATGGCAAATCCAAGGTGTTTACCAAGCTCTTCTAACTTGCCATAATTCACACTGCAAATGGTTTCCCCTGTGGTTCCAGCAGGAGCCATTTTTCTCAACTCTCTCAGTGTCCCAGATGTCATTTTCTCCTTAGGATATTTGGAATCCTACTTGTGCCTGTACTACTCAGAAGTCAATGACGGTCGTTTTTACATTAAATTAAATTAATTTATTTTGAGCTGTGCTGCGTCTGCATTGCTGTGTGAGCTTTTCTCTAGTTGCAGCAAGCAGGGGGCTAGGACTCTGCTTGTGACCCTGGACTTCTCACTGCAGTGGTTCTCTTGTGGCGCACAGGCTCTAGGAGATGCAGCTCGGGGGCTCCGGGCTAGCCGTTCCCCAGCCCTAGAGCACAGGCTCGGCAGTTGCGGCTCATGGGCGTAGTTGCTCAGTGGCATGTGGGGTCTTCCCGGACCAGGCATCGAACCTCTGTCTCCTGCCTTGGCAGGCAGATTTCTTACCCCTGAGCCACCCAGGAGGCCTCAGTTATGGCTTTGAAAGGAGTTTATATGCAGAGTGAGCCCACTCCTTCACCATGGCTTCCTCGCCTCTGGGATCCACACCTTCCATTTCCAATCATTCTCCTTATCCCTTCAGGCAGAAATGATTATAGGTTTTTTTGCTTAAGTTCTAGCACCCTGTGTAGTGTGCAGCCTGGGAATCTCCTCAGAGGACAAGCTCCCTTCTTTCAAGGGCCAAATGCTCCCCTGTTTCTGCCTACTTCTGGTTCAGTGCTTTCAAACAGCTCTTTATCATCTAGTATCTGCAGAGGGGCTACCCAGGGGGTCTAGTGGTAAAGAACCTGCCTGCCAATGAGATTCAAGATACGTGGGTTCAATCCCTGGTCTGGAAGATCCCTTGGAGAAGGGAGTATTCTTGCCTGGGAAATCCCATAGACAGAAACCTGGTGGGCTACAGTCCATGGGGCCACAAAGAGTCAGACATGATACGTAGTGTCTTCAGAAGCATTAATCCAATAAAAGCTATTCTCTCCCTACAGGAATTGGAACCCCAATATGTAGTTTTGATGTCAATTATCCTAATTCCTTCACAGGATCTTTTTCTAGGGACCATTTCCTACTGCTGGTTTAGGGATTACCACCTAATGGTTTATGAAACATTTCCAAACTCCTTGTAACATTCAAACCAATTATTTTGTGCTATAAAGAGCCAACCCAATTATAGATTTATTACTTTAAGAATTTTCTGCTTTAACTTTAAAGGAATTTTTTGTATAAGAAAACTCAGAGAATATGTCTAAAACAAAGTTCCAACAAAGCCAGTGTAACTACCTTTAGGCACAATAGCTCCTTCTTAGTATAATTTACCACTGATTATTTTTTTTCAAGAATATTCTCCTTCACGTTCCTCCTCTACCTGTTCTTCTTCTCTATCTTTTAATTCTTAGATCAGACATTCCTCCTTTAAAAACTTCCCCGATCTTCTCCTCCGCCAAAATAGCATTGCACTTTCCACATTATTTCAGTAATTGCAAATTTAAGGTCAGGTTGGCATCCCACAATTTTTTTTAGGTGATAATTTGTGGTCATTCAGTTCTAAATATTTCATAAGTTCCATTACTATTTCTTTTCTGATTCATGAATATTTATAAGATTATTTTCATTTCCAAATATATTGATTTTTTGGCTCTTTTTTGTTGTTGATGTCTGACATAATTGCATTATAGAAAAAGCATGTGGTCAGTGTTATCAGTTCTTGGTATTTCTCAGGACTTCTTTTGTAAGTCAGCGTTTTCAATGTGTAATTGATGAGAATGTGAGTTCTCTGTGTGAGGAACACAGGCTTCTTCTATACAGCTCTCATTTACAGCTGTCCTGTTACTTGTATTGCTCAAAAATGTCTCTGTCTTTATGAACTTTTTACTGCTTGATCAGTTTATGAAATAGGCATACAAAAATATTTCCCATTAAGAGAAATTTGTCAAGTTTATTTTGCAAGCTAAGAGCCCGTTTTGTTCAAAATATACAGATTCAGCGTTGCTTTTACTTTCTTATAATAATACTTTTGCAATCCTTAAATCATGACTTTATTCCAGATGATTTTTTTTTGCCTTAATATTGCTTTTCTAGTAGTATTATTCTTTCCTTGTTTTATCTTTCCCTATCATTTTCAATCTTTTAGCATCATCATGTTTTAGGTACAACTCTTATAAACAACACATAATGGATTCTGTTTCTTAAAAGTGATCTGATCTCTGCCTTTGAACAAATCAGTTTAATCTACCTATGTTTACTGAGATTACTAATGTAGCTAGACTTTTTCTGCCATATTTTGTTTTTTCTTAGCTTTTACATATATTTTTCCTCTGTTTCTTATTAGATCATTCTAGAATTCTTTAATTCTTTCTTTTGCATGTACTTGTTTATGAAATTACATATTTTTTCCCTGTTATTTAGGCATTACTCTTAAATTTTAAAAGGCATTCTTGCTTAAAGTGTAGGGTAAGCCTATCTCCATCTTCCTCCATACAGAACTTGGAATTTATAATTTCAGCCTCTCCCAAATCCTTTTGTCCATGTTATTGTCATCTAGCATTTTAGTTTCTTGTTGTTTGTACAACTTCCTAATTGGTTTTTTTGAAACAGTCCTTCTTCAGATTTAAACCATTTACAACTTTTTCTGCTCATCATTCCCACTTGCCCTTTTACTTTAGGTTTAAAAATCCCTGTTTCTTGAATGATATCTATGAATGGTTACTTTGACAAAGGTCTAGAGTTGGTAAACTCTCAATCTTTGTTTTTCTGAAAATGCTTGAATAATAATCAAGCTTGGTGTATTATTCTGAGTTAATTTCTATTTTTCCTCAGCATTTTAAAGATACTATTCTATTATGTAGCATCTATTATTGCTAATGTAGCATCTATTATTGCTATTATTGCTAATCTGTTGTCAACTTAATTTGCAGTTCTTATAGAAATAACTGCATTGTTTTATATGGAGTTCATATTCCTTTACTTGACACATCCCTGACATGGTGTTTCTTAACTTTAGATTTGAAGAGGGGGCTGGTTTTACAGAGTTCTATGAGACTCCTATGACAGAAGTCATTCCCACATTCCCCTCTATACATGATCAGTAGGTTCAGGGACCACTTGAAGTCCACCTTTGAATACTGTTGTGAATCTCTGTGTAGAATCATACTGAAACAAAAGAGTATTCAATAAAAACCTATTTGTTAAAAGACTTAATCAATGTGTGCAAGTCTGATAGAGCTCTGGATGACTGAGCCCAATGAATTCCAGGTAATCCTGGGTAAATGCCACTATTTCAGACATTTCTATCTGTTGCTTTTTTTAATATTACTGAGAAGGATTGTGTCTTAGTCTGTTAATGCAAATGTTATAATTTGAATAGAAAAATGGAGTTTGATGCCAATTCTTGGAGATACAGTCCTGTTCAACATGACAATTTGATTAATAATAATACCTGCTTAAAAAATAGCCAATGTTTGCTTGTTAGAGTTTCCAAAACATTCCCACATATATCCTTTTAATTCACTTGATAATCAAATAAACCCAGTGAATTGAGAATGGTTGCCTTCAATTTTTTGTAGCTAAAGAAACCAAAGCCATGAGAGGATTTGAGTGATTTGCTTAAAGCTGCAAAACCAGATAACTGGACCCCACTCAGATTTTCATTCTGTTCTCTCTGATTTCTCATTGCCTGCTGTTCATTTCTCATCCTTCATTCCCCTAGCCTCAGAGGGGCCAGACGTCTGTGTTCAGTATATATATATATATACCATAGGAAGAGCAGCCGCGTGAGAGGAAGGGCACCCCCAAGTCTCCAGAGTGGACTTCATACCTGAGCAGCCCTTGAGCCCAAGCCACGTGGACTAAAGAGAAAAAGAAGAGAGGGGTGATTTTCTAGGACCATGCCACAGGCTACAGAAAAAGACAGAGTGGGTGATAGAGATCCATAGTCTTCTCCTACCTCCCAAATGACCTCGAACATGACTGCTTCCTTCACCAGGCTTCTTTCTTCAATCCTATCCTTCCCTCACAAGGTTCTGAGGAAGCCTTTCCGTTAGACCTGCTGTTCACTCTTCTTCCTCACTCGGTACCATCCCGTAAAATTTAGCAAGCATTGGTGAGAATTCTTCACATCATTCATCCCAGCTCTTCTAGTGCTGGTAGGAGTGCAGAGGGGCGCAACTGTTTGGGAAACTGGCAGCGTCTTAAGCAGAAGATGCACACACCACACAGGCCAGCAATTCTGCTCCCAGCTGTAGACGCACGTGCATGGATATGTTTACCAAGCCGCATGTTCAACACTTACAGCAGCTTTATTCATCATATCCCCAAACCAGAAACTGTCCAAAGACCTGTTAACAGTAGAGTGATAAACCCTAGTAGTCACACAATGGGATAGTACATAGCAATGAGAATTGAACAAATTGAAACAACATAGATAAATTCTATAGACATGGTAAAAGCAGCTAGGCACACAGGGCATAAGTTGTATGGCTTCATTTAAATTTGGTGCAAAACATGTACAGTTAATCTCTGCTGATAGAAGTGAGGATAGTGGCTACCCTTGGAAGGAGTAGAGATTGGGAGGAAGACAAAGGAGGTGTCTGGGGTCCTGGTGATACTCTGGGGGTTGGTTATATGAGACTGCTCATTTGTAAACTGGGCAATTATGATATGTGTGCTTTTCTATATGTACATTTTATACCCAGTAAGTTAGAATATTTATATTTATCCACATTGGACATTTAAATACACATGTCCAAGATTTAGATATACCACATAAATGTGCATATTAGTTATGTGCTTGACTATTGTGGATGGATTTGAGGCTCTAATCCATCCCTTTTGAAAATAAAAATAAAAAAGAGTCACTAACTGGACCAGAGCTTGGAATTTTAACTTGCTCATTTCATGAGATATTATGTTAGTGGCCTCCCACCAAACCACACTGAGATCAGTAAAGGAATTGTGCACATACAATAGCTAGCCTTGATGAGACAGCAATTATATATCTTAGCAGCTGTGTGCTTCTGTTCATGTTAGATAATTAGCCAGAAAATTGTTTGCGTAATTACTTTATGGAGCATTTGGTGATTTAACCATTTAACTCCAAAGGCTTATCCAGAAGTCATTAAACTGTTTAAAGAGGTAGGGATCACAGTTGGTGCTATTTCAGCAAACATAACAAAACCCAAATGGCTTCAGAATTCCATGGATCTCTTCTGTGTAACCAGTCATTGCAGCTGGCAGGTCTGAGCTGGCTTTTGCTTTTTAAATTTTATTATTTTCTCCCTACTCTAAAAGACATGTGTGTCAACTCTTTTAAAATGATATACAACCAAATGAGTTCTTGGACCTTCCACTGTTCTTTCTGATTAAATGAAAGTCTACATGAATCACTGCCCCGGTTATTAAATCCATGTGGCTCATTCCTTGTTTGTGGATAGGAAACATGGAGAAAGAGAAATCAAGAGAAGTTGCAAACCAAGGCAAAAACAGGAAGGAAAAACTGACCTTGGAAATCGGTTTAAAAAATGCTTCTGGCCCACCGAAAGTAGGGCCAATCTTATAATGTCACAATAACGACTTTGTAGCTCAAAAACAAGCCTCAACCAGGAATGTTTTCTATTTCTTTTTGTTTGTTTGTTTGGCTTAGCTGCAGGACTTGATTCTGTGTACCTGGCAAGATGCTGCACTAACTCATTGGTTAGTTGGCGTGATGGCGGAGGCATGTTGCCTCATTATAGCATTAAGCTTGGGGTCCAAATACATGTCTTCAGGTCCCAACTAGTTCTTCTCATAATGTATAACCTCTCAAAGGCTCAGTCCTTGCTTCCCAAATGGGAACACTAAAGGCAATTAGAGCGGTATGTAGAGTTCAGATTGGAATCAAACTGCACATGCCCACATCTCAACTCTGCTCTTACCAGCTCTACGATCTTGGGCTTGTCATCATTTAACCTCTCTGCATTTCTGGCTAATTTTACCAGAGCCCTGCCTCATCTGGTGCTTGAGGATTAGATGAGTTAATGCATGTATGGGATGCACTTAGAGTTGCCAAGCATAGAATAAGCACTTATTAAGTGAAGTCTGTTGTTATTTTTACTTCTGACTATTGTTTGGGAGGAAAAAAGTAACACTGTGTATATAAAAGTGCTACTAAAACTGTAAATCCTAGAAAAGATGATTCCTATAATCTTGTCATTTCCTAAGGGTAATCCATTCGTGATTCTCCAGAGAACAAGTCAGAAGACATGCTAAATTGGAAAGCCAAGTTCAGGTGAGTGCTCCTTGGGGAAGGAAACCCAACTGCATAACTGCCATCAATTAAGTCGTCTCAGAGAACCCACTGCAGGCACAGCTCTTCTGAAAGATAGTGACTGAACAGTTACGTCCAAGAAAAGAACAAAAGATAAGCAAACATTGCTCAAGAAACAGCGTCAATCACTTTTTAAACTGCCCCGTGGGAGTCACTGCTATTAGGTATTGAGTTTCTTTATCTTTTCTAAATTTGATTGTGGTGATGGTCGCCCAACTCTGTGGATATACTATCAAACTATACACTTTAAATGGGCAAATAGTATGGTATGTGAACTATGTCTTGATTTTAAAAACTACCTACAATACTTCAATTCATATCATGGATTTTTTATAAAAGCGAGGGGAAGGGGAGTGAGAAAGTGAGAGAGAAAGAAAGAGAAGAAGGAAGGAAGGAGGAAAGAAAGAAAGGGGAAGAAAGAAGGAAGGAAAGAGAGGAGGGCCGAAGGAGGATGGAAGGAAGCAGGCATGTGGCTTTCTCCGAAGCGGGCTGTGGCTGTGGGCACCCAGGCCGGGCTCGGCATTTGCCATCCAAGTGAGCTTGGCAGGTAGGGCAGACTGCAGCCACTTAAAGTTTTCACAGGACCCTAGGAAGACGGAAAAGAATGTGATTTTCTCTCTTGTTAATTTTTTCTTCATTTGTTTCAAAGTAAGAAAGCAGCATCTGAAAGGAAAAGGCCCACCCCAAGGGTGTGTCCAGTGAAGGAACAGGAGGGGAAGGACCATGGCGGGAAGACCCCCGGATGGGCCCCTGCGACTCCTGCCATGCTTCTGGTGCCTTTTCTCTCAAGCTGATTGCATTTGCACAGGGTCTTCTGAAGAATAATCCCTGAGCTCTCGGGTGGTGGGGGGGCTTCTCCTTGCCCTTCTGATAGCCTCCCAACTGGTGATCACTCTAGTCTCCCAGTTCAGACACCGGGCTCGGAGCTTAGGACCCTGCCAGAGGCGAATGCTAACCATTTCCAATGTAAACAATTAGAAGCCATCGTAAGGAGACCCAGAGATTCGAAAAGACAAAAGCTTTGCAAAAAGCCCCCCAGACAAGCCACAGACTGCAGTCTCAGGGACGGGAGTAGACAGGCAGGAGAGATTCTCTGGAGGCTGGCAAGGGGCCAGTTTGTCCCAGCGCCAGCTTGGAGGACTGTTTGAAAGAGCTCTCTCCCGGGGGAGCGGAAGGAATTGTTAAAAGACGCAGAGCCTTAGAGACAAGAGAGAACCAAGCCTGATCTCTGGGCGTCTGGGCTCTGTCATGGGATGGCCTCGTGCACCTCAAAGCACATCCTTCTTCTCTATGCCTTTCTGGGGAGATGAACTTTCATTAATAGTACCACTTTGTTATTTTTAGCCAAAAAATCACAAAAGGGGAAAGTTTGAGGAGAAAGACAATGTTTAAAGAGTTTCCAAGTATTTCCCTACAAGGTTTTTATTAATTACAAAGAGAAGAACAATCTCACAGTCACGATGGTTAAATAGGACAAATTGACATCAGGTGCTTCCTGGAATGATCCATTGAGAAACATCTCCTAGGATATTCCTGCCAAATGTGCATAAGCTGAAAATAGTTACAAGGAAACATCAGACGAATCCAAATTGAGGGGCATTCCCCAAAATGAATGGCCTGTAGCCTACAAAATTGTCAAGGTCCTAAAAGACAAAGGCGGAAGAAGAGCTCAAGATTAAAGGAGACTGAAGAGATGAAAGGCGATGTCTGCTTCTAGACTGGAACCTTTTGTCACAAAGTCTGTCATTGTGACAAGAGTGAAATTTGAAAAAGGGCCACGGATTAGGTAACAGTGTTACAGCACTACTAATTTCTTGACGATGATAATTGTACTGTGTTTATGTGGGAACGTGCCCTTATTTTTAGGAAATACACTGATTATTTAGGGGTAAAGAGGCTTCATATCTGTAAATGGTTCTCAAAGGATTTTAGAAAATAATAGTGATAATAATTATATATAATTAGATTATAATTAAAACAACTGTGCTAAATGTTAGCATTTGAGGAATTTGTGTGAAGGGCATATGAGATCCTTTGGATTCTTATTGCAAGTCCTTGGGAAGTTTGAAATATTTCAAATAAATAGTTCTCATATATCATTATATTTCCCAGGAGAAAAAAAACAAAAAGAAAGAAATCCTACATGGCCCACTGAACTGAGTTTTGTCTGTAAACCCTAAAAGGAGGATGCAGGTTTGGATAAAATGCTTCTTACGGAGTAGTCTCCACCTACCATGCTGTTGGAACTTTGGAATCCCAGAGAAGTCTCTTCCAGAGGGCTGCTCTGGGGTTGCTAAACTCGTCCCGTCCCCGAGGAGAGCCAAACTGTTTAATGGTTAGGAGACTGTGAAACACTCCCGTGACACTCAACATTTGGAAATAATATCTAATGTGATAGAGGCTGGGGACCCTGTCCAAGGGAATCATTTCGCATCCTCCTGTGTGAGCCAGCGAAGGGCTGTTTTTTTTGGATTATTAAGATAATGAGATGCAGATGAGGACTTACATTATAATGCTATAGAATCCTGACATGTTTTCTTACTGTATCTCGGGCTACCTCCTCTTCGTCCAATTTCCTTTTTATCTGTTTTATGTTTATGACTTCATTAGCTGCCATCCCCAAGACACTGTAGGAAGAACCTTAGGACTTTGTAATTTATCATTTGCCAAACACTTTTAGGAACTTTAATCTGACAGTCCCCCACCTCACCCCCACTCCCAGCTGCCCTCACCTGCTGAAAGTTGTATTTTTAACTGGTGACAAGAATAAAGGGGGAAAATAGGGAAGAGACCTAACAAGCAAGTTACGCCAATATCTCATTAAACTTTCACACAGTCTTGGAAGGCAGGTAGAAACACCATTGGCAGATGGAGACCAAGGCTCAGAGAGGTGAAAAAAGAGGCTAAAGCCACACAAATTACAAAAGCAGAACAGAGATTCAGTAGCCAGGTTCGTTGAACTCTGAGGCCTATGCTGTTTCCACCTCATCATGTAATACTAATGAAATCTGATGTGTCTGTTTCTCTTTAAAAATCGCAGTTTTTCTAACTGTGGGAGTGATTTTTTATATTAAAAGGTGATTTTATATATGTACACACATATATATAACCATAGAAAACTGGAGACACAAAAAAGCACAGTAGGAAATCCCTTATTCTGATACCCACAGTTAACCTGCACAGTTTGGAAGTCAAGGCTAATTAAACATAGCAGCACATTTATCAGTGTTAACAAACCTAATCTGATATTCAGTATCTTGGCTCTTTTAAGTAAATCAAATTTCAGGAAAAAAAATACATTTTAGATAATCCAGGATGGAACTCTCCTTTTTAGGTATGAGGTCTCCTCCATCTGGCAGGGCTATGAAAACATCAACTTTCTGGACTAAAAAAAACAAGTTGGACTACTTGATCTAGAAAGGTTCCTCTTAAGTCAAAGGTTTAATGATTCCAGGACCTGTGTTTCTGTATATTTGCTTCTCCTGTGCTACTAACCACCAACATGCATTTCTAAACTGAACATTCAGTTCTTCTATATCCAAGAAGGCAGTGAAAGAAACTTGTATGCAGTGATGAAAGGAAATTTTAAGTATGACAGTGGTCCATCACTCCTTTCCAGATCTCTTGTCTAAACCGCATACACGAGTGCTTAGTCCCTTCAGTCACGTCTTTGCGACCCTATGGACTGTAGCCCTGCAGGCTTCTCTCTCCATGGGGATCCTCCAGGCAAGAATACTGGAGTGGGGTGCCATGTCCTCCTCCAAAACAGCGTACATAGTCCTTAAGAAAATGAGCTTCAGAGTCAGACACTCCTGGTATCCAGTTTGACTTCTGCTACTTTCTAGCTATGGCACATTATTTAAACTTCCTAGACTTCCTTCCCACTTCCATAAAATAGAAACAATTATAAACAGGAGACAATATATGTATAGGACTTTGAATAGTTTCTGATGGGGCTTCCCATGTGTCACTAGTGGTAAAGAACCCACCTGCCAATGCAGGAGACATAAGAGATGGGGTTCAATCACTGGGTTGGGTAGATCCCCTGGAGGAGGGCATGGCAACCCACTCCAGTATTCTTGCCTGGAGAATCCCGTGGACAGAGGAGCCTGGTAGGCTACAGTCCATAGAATCACAGAGAGTCAGACACGACTGAAGCGACTTAGCATGCATAATTTCTGATATACAGGAAAATGCCTAATTTTCCTATTATCAATAAATGCTGGGATTAATTAGATAGCATCCCATAGTGAAGTAAGTGTGGGTTCTGGAATAAAAACAGAAACAGGTCACATCTTGGCATGATTTTTCTACTTACAAGCTATGTGATCTCGGTCAAGTAACAAATTCTACGTGCTGCAGTTTCCTAAATTTAAAACATGATAATAGTGATCTATTATTCTGATCCTAGTCTGTTTGACTCACAAGCTTATGTGCTCAACTACCATACTGCAGAGATAAGAAAAACACCTGCAGGGTTGATATTCGTGTAGCACTCTAGTGAAAACGGCACCTAGATGAATTCAGTACCAACAAACGCAGTGGTCGTAGCAGAAGGAGTAGCTTTATTGCTTCAGCCATGCTCTGATTCACCATCATCGCCACTCATTGATCCAGGATGGGACGGAAAGGTGGGACTAGGCCCGTGTGAGAAGGTGACTGAGGCTGAACAAATTGGTAGAGGCATAGCAATAACATGGCCCTGGCCGCTGAGTATGACTGGCCAGGCCACAACCACTCCTGCTCGAATCCTCCATCCACATTTAGTGGGGATGCAATGGGGAAGAGTTGTCTCATGGCCTGGTTTCTCTGTCTTCTCCCCAGGAGGAGAAATGACTGTGAAAACCATAAAGGTCTCTTGCAGCCTTCAAATTCTCAAGCTGAATAACTAGTGAAGCTATTAGGAAATTAGGTTCTGAGTTTTTAAAAACTTTTTATTTTGTATTGGAGTATAGCCAGTTAACAATGTTGTGATAGTTTCAGGTGAACAGCAAAGGGATTCAGTCATACATATACACGTATCCATTCTCCCCCAGACTCCCCTCCCATCCAGGCTGACACATAACATTGAGCAGAGTTCCCTGTGCTATACAATAGGTCCTTGTTCATTATCCATTTTAAATATAGCAGTGTGTACATGTCCATCTCAAACTCCCTAACTGTCCCTTCCCCGCTTCCTTCCCCCTTGGCAAGGAAACCAGGTTCTGATTTTAGGAGACCTTGGTTCTGAGCCACTCAACCTCTCCTACTGTTTTTTGTCATCTGCCAAGTGGTGATAACACAACCCACACCCTCAGCTCCTGGCGGGGACCACTTACTCCCCTGTATCCTGAACGCCTAGGACGGTGCCTGACCCTAGGATGAGGATGTAGGTCTGAGGCTGTTGAATCCTGAAGAAATGGGGAGGGAGCGGTACCTGCCAGCGCATTTGTCCTCTTACTATTAACGACAAACACAGCAGAGGTCACTCACCAGCTCTGTCCCTGCAGCTCTCGCAGACGCTCTTTGAGAGTGGAGAATGCCAAAGGTGTCCCCAGGCTCTTAGATAAAGTTTAAAAATGATGTAAAATCCCAGCTCCTCTCAACTGCCCATAAGAGAGCCAGTTCAGACTCCCTCCAGGGCTCACCAGACTGGAATGTGATACCCAGGAGTGGGGTGAGGTTCAGCTTGACAGGGTCGGCAAAGCCCAGCCCCCTTAAACGTTTCTCCATGCTGCCCACCAGCCACCCACTGGGGATATTTTTTAGCAGCAGTGAAACTGTAGCCTCTCTTTTGTGCTTCCATCACATTCTCCCTTCCTCCGCAGTCCCAATCATCATCACCATCATTCACTGCCTTTATTAAGGGCCCACCGATGGACGTTTGACTGTGTTCAACAGCGGATCAGCTCCAGCTCCTGTTTAACATGTGCGTGCCCTCCAAGCGTCCCTGCCCCCGAATGTCTTCACCACTCTTTATCCCTATTTACACACACACAGACACACAACTTACTATTTTCAGCCAAGAAGTAGAGAGCTAGTTAGTAAGCAAATGTTCCTAGATATTTGGAGCATATTAAAGCCATTTTAGTCCAGATTCTCCTACCAGTTCTCTGGGGTTGGGGGATTCAGAAGCAGGTACCTGGAGTGTGCTTATGCCTGGGCGTCGGTTTGGCAGGGAGAAGGCTGAGACAAAGATCTGGAACAAGGAAGGGGCGTAGGATACACCACTGCGGAGGGGAGCATCTCCAAAGTCATGTTTCTTCCACCCAGACCCGGCCCGGGGCTGCCCTCCAGGTATTTGCAACAGGATCTTGACAGTCATCCCCCCAGTTGGGCTCAAATAGAGAAAACACTGAAAATACAGTCAATGTGAGTGATGGCATTTTCTTGAGGCACAGTCTGCCACACCAGAAGGGAGACAGTGTGTCCTCGTTCGCTGACGCCAGACAGGTCTCAGCGCTGCATGGGGTCCAGGCTTGGGTGCTGCGCGGCGATTCGGCCCCGTGCGCCACCCGGAGACAGGCCGGAAGCAGGCACCGCCCGGCAGAGCGCCCCCTGCTGGCTGACCTCGCACTCCCGGTACCATGCAGTAGCGTCGGGGCTGCTTTGGAGAATCCGCCTGCAAGGTAGGGGGCCCGGGTTCAATCCTTGTGTCAGGAAGATGCCCTGGCGAAGGGAATGGCTACCCGCTCCAGCATTCTTGCCCAGACAAGGATTCCATGGACAGAGGAGCCTCGTGGGGTACAGTCCATGGGGTCGCAAGGAGTCGGACACGACTGGCTGACTAAGCACACCCAAGGAGCAGCATCGGGACTGGACCGGCAGGGAAAAGCAAAACTGACGAGGAGAAAATCGCTTTCTCCCTGTAAGAAACACTTTCTGTGCAACTGCTTGAGGCTTTCAGCACTCCCCTTTCGATTTCCTTGTGGCAGATCCTTGGGTCATAGCGCTTTCATTTCTGATGCAGCCTCCCAGTCCTCTCAGACCAGCTTCACCTGGGTGGATAGCCGTGCCACCTTAACCCCGATTTCCCCCTGGCGTAGTTCCTCTTCTTGCTCTTGTGTGAAACCACAGTCTTCTTTTGGGCTGGGTTTCAAAAGGAGCCGGAAACGCTGCTGTCTGACTTCTTGAACTAACGAGTTCACTGTTGGGACAGCACAAATAAAGACGGGTGCTTGGGACATCTTGGCTCACTTTCGAAGGGCGGTGTTTATGAGAGCTCCTTAAACAGTGATCAGAGGAAGAGAGAAGAGATATAAAAAGAACTCTCTGTAGTCATCGGGGGTGGAGAGATAGGAAAAGCTTCACTAATCTGTCGGAGGGGGTCCTTAAACAACATCACTAAGCTTCAGATGCCCAAAGACACTCAAATAAATTGATGTTTTAAAGTCAAAGGAAAACCAAACAGAAACTAATCCGGGGAAGTGTTTGAGTGAGGAGGTG
The DNA here is from genome assembly GCF_019320065.1 of Cervus canadensis. Classification (NCBI taxonomy): domain Eukaryota; kingdom Metazoa; phylum Chordata; class Mammalia; order Artiodactyla; family Cervidae; genus Cervus; species Cervus canadensis. Next base: position 7,875,561 of record NC_057388.1, on the reverse strand, counting down.
CTGTACCTGAGTCATAGAAATGACTTTCAAAATCCCAAAGATGGGGAGAGTGGGAATTGCTCTTTTCAAGACTTTAGAAATTTTTTTCTTGCTGTTCTTGTAAAGGGAAAACAAGTCTGTCCTTGGGAGAAGTTGTAAGACAGGCTTCTCTTTTAAAAAATGCTCTGAAAACAGTTAAGTGCCACAAAACTTTGAAAGAACTAAGATCAACTTGGTGTTTGACAAAGCTAATATAAGAATGGTAATCAATCCCTTGGCAATGGAAATTTTAAATTTAAAATAAGCTTCAACAAAGCCTTTGAACCTTCAAACACTTTATCCTTAAGAAATTAATGGGTCCCTGAAGAAGTCACATTTCCTTTTCTGTTTCTGTAATATATACTTCAATTGCATTAATCAACAATGCAGCAAAATAACTGACATCCACCAACTTCCAAGTTGCATTTCCAAATGCTCCTTTTCTTCAGCAGAGACTTAGCATTTGAAGATAGCTAATTGAGGTTTATATAAGCATGAATAAATATTTGGTGTAGCTGGATTTTCCCATCCTGTTGTCAGCCTTTGCTCACCCCAGAATGGTCTCCCATCCTTTTTTTTAAATTTCCTTCTGTCATTTCTGTTGAGTATGATAAACTAGCTTGCTGAAGGAGGTATTATGTTAAAACCTTCCTTCTGTACTATGAAGATGCTGAAGCACCCCTCACATACATCTTCTTCCAAAGCAAACTGGACTCTGTGAGTCATTTTGTTTTTCCCCAATGAAAAGTGAGCTGAGGTTCCTCCAGTTCTGTGTCCTCCTCTGCTCTGAGTGAAAAACAACAGTAACAACAAAAACAAGTTTCATGGCATTCATCTTTGTTAGATGTGATCTCCCTTGAAAATTGGGTTTTGCTTTTATTGTATTTACCCTCAAATCTATCACTAGTAGAGTTTTTGTCTCACTTGTCTCAGAGAAAGTGACTCCAAGGACTCTGTTTTTTCCATTTTTGCTCACTCACTCTCTTTCAGTCTCAGAAATGACAACCTTAACAATAAAAGGCTCCAAATACTAATTTTACTAGTGTAGTATGTACACTAGGTGTACGTACATATAATAGAACCTTCATTTTCCATTTGAGTATTCACTTGTCTATTTGGAAGTGACTAATAACTCAATGGTAAAAAAAACTAAGATCATGACATCTGGTCCTATCTTTTCATGGCAAGTAGAAGGCGAAAAAGTGGAAAGAGTGACAGATTTTATCATCTTGGGCTCCAAAATCACTGCAGATGGTGACCGAAGCCATGAAATTAAAAGAAGTTTGCTCCTTGGAAGAAAAGCTATGACAAACCTAGATAGCATATTAAAAAGCAGAGACATCACTTTGCCAACAAAGGTCCATGTAGGTCAACGCTATTGTTTTCCCAGTAGTCGTATATGGATGTGAGAGTTGGACAATAAAAAAGGTTGAGTGCTGCAGAATTGATGCTTTCGAAATGTGGTGTTGGAGAAGACTCTTGAGAGTCCATTGGACTACAAGGAGATCAAACCAGTCAATCCTAAAGGAAATCAAGCCTGACTATTCATTGGGAGGACTGAAGGGATGCTGAAGCTCCAATACTTTGGCCACCTGATGCGAAGAGCCGACTCATTAGAAAAGACCCTGATACTGGAAAAGACTGAAGTCAAAAGGAGAAGGCAGCAGAGGATGAGATGGTTAAATAGCATCACTGACTCAATGGACATGTTTGAGACAGCTCCGGGAGATAGTGAAGGACAGGGAAGCTGCCGTCCGTGGGGTCACAAAGAGTCAGGCACTACTTAGGGACTAAACAACAACAGCAACAATAACTGTCCAGTGGGAGGTCACGTCTCCTTTTTGCTAATGGCCTTTAAGAGAAGTGATCCTGACACTGCACGTTGCAAAGATGGAGCTTCGGAGCTCTTTCAGCCCCTGTTGGACATTTCTGCAGTTATCATCTCCTCTCTGCAAGGCATAGATAGTGCGTCTGTTTCACCAAGACTCTTGCCTTAACCATTATGTTAGAGTTCCCCTCCCCAGGTGAACCAAGGACTTTGGATTTTAATGGGGGAACCTCCTGAGAAAAAACCAAATCTGTTTCTAAGGTTGAAATACCTATACACAGCAGTGTAAGAGATTTTTTTAACAGGTCATGTAACAGGGTAGACCTTTGAGTCTTATCAACGCAGCAGCTTAAACACATACATTCACAAGGCTCATCCTTTGTAAAAAAATAATTTTGGGTTATCAACTACTGCAAAAGTTCTATTATTTAGAGTTCAGTATTCTCCAAGAAAATTTCATATAGTGAGTGATCTGATCCCATAGTTGATCCTTTAGTGGTCACTTTGTTTTCAAATCCTCTAGTCGCTGAAGGGGGAAATCAGGACATTTGGGACCACATAAAACAAATCATCTGTACAAGTGGTTGGGTTTTTCACTTTCCACATGGATGTCTTAGTCCAACAGCTAGAGACAGGAAAATTCAGGACTTAGCTTGTCCACAGTCTTGTCTTGCTTCTTTCTGCTTTGCTGGCATCAAGAGACTTGAATCTCTTCCCTCCAGTTCCTGGGGAGTGGAGAAGGGCTTTTCACGTGCCCTTTTCCCGATGGCTTGAATATCACTTTTGTGGTTGCATATGTGTGCGTGTTGGTTACTTTCTTCTGTTTAATAAGATCGGCAACATACTGTAAACAGATAAGATGGATGAGGCCCTCCGCCCACATCCCGTTACACACAGAGCCTGAGTCCAGGTCACCACTGGGACTGGAAACTGGGATTCCTTTATCCTAAACAACGTCCTCCGGAGGGAGGTTCAGGCGATCCACAGCGCTTGCCTATCAAGGGCGGAAACTCCACACACCTCTCCTCAGCTACAAGCAAAGCTCAACACTTCCACAGTCTCTGGGAAAGTGAGATGTTACATGCTCTTCGCAGGAGCTGACAATTAGGCCAAGTGAACAGTCCTGCAAGGCGGGGGAGTGAAGTTCACGCTGCTTTAGCCACAAGCCTCAGGTGCTGGGGTGAGTGTGAGGCTAGGGTCAAACACTTTCAACCACCCAAGAAGCCGGGGACCCCCAAATCTGCAGCCCTCTGGTTTGTTATCCTGTTTATTATCACGGAGACGGCACTCGTCCTTCCAACTATTTCCTCTGGCACGATAAGGATTTTGTGAGGTGTCAGGGGAGCCATAATTTATCAGAATCAAGTAATGATTTGTAATATTTAAACTATTCCATTAAACCAGGAAGCAGGTCAGAAACTAACCTTTAAATACAGCCAAGGGAGAAAGTCAGCCCAGCAGCTTAAAATATATATCTTCTGCAGGAAGCCTGGAGTGTGTAATTAGCTGTAATTTCTGCAACTGTAGTCAGGAAGCTTTATTTTTTGGCCGATAGGCAGTGTTATCTTCTGATGGCCTGGAAAACCAGATTGTGGGGTTACAGTCTGTGCTCCCACGTGGACCCTCGTGGGTGGCTTTGGGGGGAAATCTGGCGAGGGAGCAGAGGAAAAGGATGGGCAGGGTGGTGTCAGGAACTGGAGAAGCTACAGGGGAGGATCCGGGTGAGAGCTTCTTCGATTCTTCTGGAAGGAGACTCTGAATTTTGTGAATTATGTCGAAACATATTCTGATTTCCAGTGTGATCATTTCCCCAGGACACTATTAAGGCTTAATATACTGGGCCAAAGCTATCTGCCTTGGCTCCTGCTGGTAGTCATGGAGGAAGTTAAATGTGCTACTGTTAGAAGATCACTTTTATTTTTGACTGTTTCAACGAGCATAGATTTTTTTTTTCCAGTGGGCAAGTCTCAGTCTGGTAGAGGCATTAAAAATTAGTGAAGGTGGAAATGCTTTGAAACATTTGATCTCTTCTCTAGGAAGCTGAGCAGAGGGGGTGGGGTGTCCCCCAGGAAGTCTTGCTGGATGGAAGCATACACACCAACAATGAGATCTCTTCAGTACCTCCTATGGCCTTGACTTCTCCCTCTAGCCAAGCACCAAAGGAGGAAAATATCCAGCTCTCCTCTCTGACATTTGATCTAAATCTCCTGAAGTCTCGGGGGAGGCCATGGAGGCTCAGATGGAGGGCAGTGCAGCCAAAACAGCAACATGCGTGCATGCTTGCTCAGTCGCTTCAGCCGTGTCCCTCTTTGCAATCCCAAGGACTGTAGCCTGTCAGGCTTCTCTGTCCATGGAGTGGGTTGCCATGCCCTCCTCCAGGGGGATCTTCCCGACCCAGGGATTGAACCCGCATCTTTTGTGGCTCCTGCATTGCGGGCAGATTCTTTATTTCTGAGCCACTGGGGAAGCCCAAATAGCAACAATAGAAAATAAATCTGATTTTTGCCCATTCCAGCTAAGGCTGATTTGGTTTGGTGGAAAACAAGTGCTCTTTCTTTTGTTTTCTTGGAGATTGTCAAATCCCGCCTCACCTTGCCCTCTAAACCACACCGACCATCTTATCATCTAGCCAACCACGGAACTAACAGAAATCCATCCTGTTCTTAACAAGTGGTGGTAATTGGCATTAAAAAATTTTTTTCTCTCCCAGTTATTTATCAGGATCCCACAGTAGATTAAACCACTTTCCTAATTATTTATTTAAAAAAAAATTCTACAGTTCATTTGGCAAAGAAGAGAGGTGATTTTAAAAGATTTAATCTTTAAAAATCGTGTGTGCTTAGACTGGCACCAGAAAAGCCCAAATACCATTTCTCTCTTCTGCTTCCTAGGATGAGGTTCCTTTGATGGGGATTGCGTGCAGATGTGTGTTCTACTGATATTCCCCAGATAACGCATCTTGAATTACAAACTCAGGCATCTTCCAGGTACCGAGGAGGAGGAGAGACTAAAGCAAGAAGGTGAACAAACACTCATTAGAAGAGAAATGGAAAAGCGGGGGCTGGGGGCATCTTCCCAGGGACCTCTGTCGCCAGCGTTTATCCCACAACAGCCACAGTATACAAATAATTGCCTCTGAGCCCCAACTTGGCCAGAGAAACCTGCTTTCTGCCTCAAGGAAACAGCCCAGGACCAGTCCTCAGAGCTCACCTCTCTTCCTTGGCAGCTGCCCTTCTGTAATGCAACGGTTCCTGTGCAGCTCCCCAGAGCAGAGTGCCATTGTCCCAGCTATGAATAAATCATTGATCCTATTTTATTAATAAGACAAAGCTAACAATACTCCCCACTCTCCCTGCTCTTCCTCTCCAGGAGGGCCTCAGAAACAAGAGCCAGCCCCTCTTCCTGGGAGGGGAAAGCCTGGAGGCCCCAAGGAGGCAGCCTGAGGATCTGGGGTGTGAAGTGCCAGCCAGCTGTGGGCAGATGAGCCCTGACTCTGCAGCCTCAGAGGTCTGCATCTGATGAGAGAACCGGCTTTACCAGGAAGCGGTTACCTGGGGACGCGGCTGCTTCCCAGGGCCGTGGGAGTGATGCAGTGTCAGGGGAGAGAGTCCAGGTGAGGAGGCAGAGCAGAGGAACAACTTCCCTTGGGCTCGTTGTTTTAAAAAGAATTAACCGAGTTTTAAAAGAGTTTTGCTTAAGAAATATTAATCCTATTTTAATGTCATGCCTCTCGTGTGTGTGTGTGTGTGTGTGTGTGTGTGTGTGTTAGTCACTTCAGTTGTGTTCAACACTTTGTGACCCCATGGACTATAGCCCGCCAGGCTCCTCTGTTCATGGGATTCTCCAGACAAGAATACTGGAGAAGGAGGCCATCAAGGGGATCTTCCCAATCCAGGGATCGAACCTGGTTCTCCCACATTGCAGGCAGATTCTTACCATCTGAGCCAGAAGGGAAGTCCCTAACCCTTGTCTAAGCCACCAGCATCTCCTCTCATGGACCAGTGAGTAAGTCACAGGGGAATGACTTGTCTGCTTACCAATACTCTTCTTCCCCTAAAGTCCCTTTTTCATGCTTAGCTATAGTAATCATTTTCAAATGATCATAAGTGGTACTGTATCCCTATCTGCTTAACATCTTCTCTGTTTTCTCACTGTTGTAAAGGCTAGAATTCTGGATTCACAGTGTTGATAAGGGTTGGTTCCTTCTAGAAGCTCTAAAAGGAGAATTTTTCCATACTTCTCTTCTAGCTTCTTGAGCATGCCAGCTATCGTTGGTGTTCCTTGGCTTGTAGCTGCATCACTTTAATATCTGCCTCCAGGGACTTCTTCCTATGTGTTTCCTATGTCCATATCTCCCTCTTGTTATAAGTATACCAGTCATTGGATTGGGTCCACCCTAAGCTGGTATGATCTCATCTTAACTTGATTATGTCTGCAATGACCCTATTTCCAAATAAGGTCATATTCACAAGTACCAGGGGTTAAATCTTGACTGTATCTTTTGGGGAGACACATTTCAGCTCAGTATAGTATACCCTCTGGTGTCTCCAAAACTCACATCTGTTCCTGGGCAAAACACATGCACCTCCTCTCAGATCCTTAAGAGTCTCAATCTATTCCAGCATCAATTCTAAGTGTAGAATCTCCTCTAAATATAACTGACTCCCCAGATCCCAAATCTCATCTCCTAAATCATCTTAAATCAAGTATGGGTGAGACTCTGGGCACAGTCCATCCTCGAGCAAAATTTCTCTCCATCTCCTGACCTATGAAACCTAGAAAGCAAGTTATCTGCTCCCAAAATACAACAATGGGACACACATATGACAAGCATTACTATGCCAAAATGTAGAAACAGGGAGAGGAAAAACGGGGGACAGGTTCCAGACATGCCTGAGACCCAGTAAGGCCAATTCCGTTAGGTTTTGGGGGTCAAAATCCTCTGTGGCTAAATGTTCTGTCTGCTGGGCCGGCTGGCTTTGGGGACCTGAGTCCCCAGGGAGTTGTAGGAGAGCCTGGCACCTTTGGAGATGCGGCTGAAGGGAAGGTGGCATGAACTGAAAGGAGAAAATGGAAAATACTGTAAAACAAACTACTTGTTTTACATGTTGCTGAGGATGAAACCTGAGGAGGGTCCCTGGGATGGGCTAACCACATCTATAGCTGCAAACACTCTGGCAGCCCCAGAGCTTCCCTGAAAGCCAGGAGGAGGGAAGGGAGGAGAAAGTCCTGCAGCCAGTAAGTTGTTTATGCTCGAGATGAAGGGAGAAGCAGGGCTGAGTTCATGGGCATGCAACCTGCACAGCTGCACAGGGCCCCACACTTTGAAGGACCCACAATTGATTTAATGGTCTTCTGTCAACATCTCAAATTCTCAACATTTGAACCAGGAGACCTATATTTTAATTCTACACTGTGTGCATGCTAAATCTCTTCGGGCATGTCCAACTGTTTGCAACCCTATGGGCTATAGCCCACCAGGCTCCTCTGTCCATGGGATTCTCCAGGCAAGAATACTAGAGTGGGTTGCCTTGCCCTTCTTCAGGGGATCTCCCCCCACCCAGGGATCGAAACTGTGTCTCTTATGTCTCCATTGGTGGGTGGGTTATTTACCACTAGCACCATCTGCGAAGCCAAATTTTACACTGGGCCCCCCAAATTATGTAGCTAGTTCTGAATATGATCATGCCTACCACTTACTTAAGACAACTGTATATATGTGTAAGACAAAAGTTGCAGTCTGTGTCAAATCATTGACACAGTTATTTCTGGGAAAAACATAATTTTCAGTTTTCTTTTCTTTTGCTCATCTTGTTGTTGTTGTTCAGTCGCTAAGTCGTGTCATCTGACTCTTTGTGACCCCACAGACTCATGCGACCCCAGCATGCCAGGCTTCCCTGCCCTTCACCATTTCCAGCTGTTTGCTCAAACTCATGTCCATCGAGTTGGTGATGCCATCCAACCATCTCATCCTCTGTTGCCCCCTTATCCTCCTGCCCTCAATTTTTCCCAGCATCAGGGTCTTTTCCAATGAGTCAGATCTTTGCATCAGGTGGCCAAAGTATTGCAGCTTCAGCTTCAGCATCAGTCCTTCAAATGAATATTCAGAGTTGATTTCCTTTAGGACTGATTGGTTTGATCTCCTTGCTGTCCAAGAGACTCTCAAGAGTCATTTGCTCATCTGTATTTTCTAATTTTCTATAATGAATATGTATTACTTACATAAATTAGTTTTTAAACTTTATAAATTACTGATATGGAAAGACTGCAGAAATAAATAAATTATGAAGTATCCTTTCCATCTTGAACTCAACTAGAATGAGTCCTAGAGGCCGTATCTTGTGTGTAGGATTTATTTTGAAGGGGAGGAAGGTGTAGAGGAGGAAGGTGTACCAAGCAAGAGTGCTCCTCATGGAAGTAGCAGAGGGATGGAAGGTGAAAGAGAGGATGCCAAAAAAAAAACAAACAAAGATGATGCTTACAAGATCCTCAAGCTGTCTCCCTATAGTATTCCCTGAAGAAAGTAACAGGACTATACCTCCAACACTCACAATCTGTTCTTTCATGAAGACCTAGCTACCGATTTCTGCTTCTGTCCCCTCTTTCAAATGTGCTACAGAAGGAAACCATACAGTTCTGCTAATGGGCCACGCGACATGGTTATGGGTCAGCATTAGGTGGGCTCAGGGCTTCTCAGCATACCATGTCCTTCATCGGGAACCATTTTCTATTTTCCACAGCATATGCCACACTTAACTGCTCTTCTCAACCCTGCGTAAACACTCACTTTCCTAACTACCCCAGAAAAACAAAGGGCATTCAGTATGAATTCCATAGTCTCGCCCTTCAAGATTTTCTCGGCATTAAAGTGTCGCTCTCTCCTCTGACTTCTTCTACCCCTTCCAAATGAATAAGGTCCTCCTTCTCTTCTGGTGTAACGTAATTAGAAACCCAAGATCACTCTCATCCATTTCTTTGTCATGCAGCAAATCTTTCAGGATTTAAAAAGATCCCTATTCAAGCATGAGTATAACTTTTTATCCTTTGGGGGTAACTGATGCATGCTCAGTTGTCTGACTCTTTGCGACCCCATGGACTGGTAACCCACCAGGCTCCTCTGTCCATGAGATTCTCCAGGCAACACTACTGGAGTGGGTTGCCATGCCCTCCTTCAGGGGATCTTCCCAGCCCAGGGATCAAACTCACATCTCCTGCATTGCAGGCATACTTTTTATGCTTTTAATAGTTAATATGCTTTAATCAATCTATGAATGACCTCTTTTCGTCTGCCTTAGCTCAGAGCTCACTTTCCCTATCTTTTGTCTCTGATGTTATTACCTTGGCTATTTACGGTAGGCAGGCTCCAGAGACAGCCCCACCATGAGCCACATATCCCAGAAATCACAACTTTGTATAGCCCCTGACTTTTGAATCTGGCTGACCTTGTGATCCACTTCAACCAATAGAACAAGACATCATTGGCACTATGCTAGTCTGGGTCTAAGCCTCTGGAACATCTGGCTACTTTTGCTTTTCCACTCTTGAGATTTAGATTTAAGAGGCCTATTTAAAGAAGCCCAAGTTAGCCCCAAAGTGAAACATATTAATATAGAAAGACATCTCAGCCTTCCAGGCAACGCTGCCAACGCTTGAGATGAGTAGAGTCATCTCAAATGATTCAGCTTGTTCCACCTTCTCTACCACATGAAAGACTCTGAGAGAAGAACCCGGTCAACCCACTGGGGCCATTGTAAGAGGTAATAGAATTACTGTTTCTCCTAAGTTTGAGATGGTTTGTTAAGTATTAATAGATAACTAGGACACTAACTGTCTTCACCAATCTACTCCTGATAGATTCACAATACCCCCTTACCTCCATTGCCTAATCTCTGCCAGGCAACCATAGGCAGTCAACATACTGAATAAATGAATTCCAAGTGGATGGAATTCCAAACTATGTCTTTGCTTCACAGGTTGGATTTCTTCGGGGAAGTACCTTCCTGTCTTTTTAAAATCCAACCTTGGGCTGCCATTCAAACATTTACCAATTACCTTGTAATTTGGGCAGTTATATTTTGCCTGACATTTCTATGGACCTCCATTGTATTAAAACTATTTCAACATGAATTTAGTAGGTTATATATACATATATATATACACACATATATATATACACACATATATGTGCGCGTGTAATATAGACAGTGGTCTAAAACACAGAACATTGTTTAAAATTAATGTGTTTTGATTGCTGTGAATGCTTTGTCTAATACTGAGGTAATTCATAAATGACATCTTGGAAGCATTCATCCAGGGTTTCAGGCTGTTCCATAAGTATATTACTTCTAGCAATGTGTTGCAGACTTGTGAAAGTAATAGTCTAGAATGCATGCCACAGGCAAATGCCAATTTGAAGGATTTAAATAAAAGTATAACAAACCACCATATTTGTTAGCATTTTGAGGTAACAGAATATTTGGGAAATTTCCAAGAACATCCATTTCCTCAGGCCTATATACACCAATGCAGTCACGTTATAAATCAGAACTCACAGGCTTTGCCTGCAGAAGTGTTTCCTAGAAATGTCTAGTGAGTTTTGAGGGAGGATACCTTGTCCGCCCCAGTGGACCCTCCCATTTCTCTGCCATCTTGCCCCCACACCGGACGGTTCTGCCATGCCTCCCAGAACAGGTGTTTTCCCCGCAGCGCCCACACCAGGAACCGCGACTTGCCAAGCCACTTGGTGTTTTGTTCTCGTTCACATTCTGTTAGGTAGACACACAGCTGTGCTCCTTGGACGCAAAGTTTTGCAAAATTTTCCTGAAACAAATCTTCCAGATCTACTCTCTGCTCACCACACAACTCACACATAAACTCCTTGGGCTCAGAGAGGACTCATCTTCATGAACTCTGTGACCGACACCGTTCCATTCTCAGGACTACCCCCCTTCCCTAGAAGCTTGAAATTTCAGCTCCAGGGCACGCTTTCCAAGCTTCCTGTTCCCTCCAGAAGAAGCTTTCCCTCTTCCTGTAGAATCTTCTAGCAGGCCTGCTCCACCAACTCACAGATGCCTAGCCAGTTTGAGCTGTAATCTGGTCCCAACTTATATTCAAATTATATCTTCCACCACACACACAAAAAGTTAATTTCATGAGACCCTGAAGACCTGAAATGTAGGCGTCGTTGCCTGACACTCCCCTAGTGAGAAAACACGGAAGTGAGAGGCCAGAGGCTAAATGAAGTCCTCACTTACTCACTGGCTGGATAATTCAGGTAAGACAGGGAACCTCTCTCAAACTCAGTGCTTGGATAATTCCAGCAAGATTATCCCATCCTGGAGGGGATGTTGACTCTTTCACAGCCATCTTAGTGAGGCTCCCTTCTCACTAAGTGTAGCACATGGCCTGAGAAGGCAGGGGGAGCAAGGGACACAAGCTAAGTCATGGTAGGTGGGCGTGGAGCCAGCAGAGCCAGAAAATGCAAGTGCAAGAGAGAGAGCCTTGGCTTTCTTTTGTAAAAACAAAGTGGGGGGGTGGGGAGATGAGAGAGAGCTATCTCACTGAAACAAATCAAAGATCATTTTTCCTGCACTTCCTAGTAGGCTAAGATAGGACATTGTTTTTAGTATTAAGATGGAGAAAAGCTATTCCCTTGGATGGCATGAACTGAAGGTGTTCTTTCAAGACAAAGGGAAACCCAATTTGTCTCCCTAAGGCCAGAAAGGCTCTAAATAATAAAAATGGGAGCTATCCCAGGGAGCCTTTACTTCATGCCAGATACTGAGCTAAGCATTTTACATGTATTAGTACATCTCATCATAACATCAGCACCGTGACTTAATACTACTGTGTGCATGCCAAGTCAGTTCGGTCATGTCCGACTCTTCGCAACCCCATGGACTGTAGCCCACCTCTGTCCATGGGGTTCTCCAGGCAAGAATACTGGAGTGGGTTGCCATGCCCTAGTCATTTCTATTGCGAAGCTGGGAAAACTGAGGCAATAAAAAGTGAAGCAGCTTGCCCAAGACCCAGCGTAGTAAGTTACAGAAGCAGAACTGGCATTTAGGCAATCTGGATAAGAGCATCTAAATAATGTGGCACGAGGGTTTGTCAGTATCTGCATTAGCAACACTTCGAGCTGTATATCTCTTTGTTGCAGGTGGTTGGGGAGGTGGGGAGAGGTTGGCCTGTGCAGTGTAGGATGTTTAGTAGTATCCCTGGTCTCTACCCAGCACTTCCCAAGTGGTGCTACTGGTAAAGAATCTGCCTGCAATGCAGGAGACCCAAGAGGTGCTGGTTCAATCCCTGGGTCAGGAAGATCCCCTGGAGGAGGAAATGGCAACCCATTCCAGTATTCTTGCCTGGAGAATCCCATGGACAGAGGAGCCTTGTGGGCTAGAGTCCATGCTACCACAAAGAGTCACACACAACTGAGTGGATGAACACACACGCACACACACATGCACTGGTCTTTACCCATTAGATGCTTCTACTACCTCCCTGTTGAGACAGTCAAAAATGTTTCCAGATATTGTCAAACTTCCCCCCATGTTGAGAACCATTGTTTGGTACTAAAAGTCCTTACCATCTGACAGCAAACCCTATCTCAGCTCTGACCAGCAGTTTTCTATTCCCAGATTCCTTGAGATTATAAAGTAGATTGTATGTAAGGATTAGGTGAATTAATATTGGTTATGGGGCTTAGGAAAGTGCCCTGCATATAGGAAACTCTAATATAAGTATTAGCTATAGTTATTGCTGTTTTTGTTATTGTCATCATGACAGGGAAGGCAGCAGAACAGGGTAGAAGGGAGTCTGCATTGGACACTGGAGATGTGGGGGTTAGTCATCCCCACTCTGAGATAATCAGATCCAGGGCTGCAGTGTGGAAGGTCCAGCCATCAGTGACTAGCTCTGTCGGTCAGGGAAGCAGTCGGAGCTTTGTAAACACAGTCAAAATAGGAGTCTCGTCCAGGCAGAAAATAAAATCATCAGGAAAAAAATTGTTTTCAGTGAGCATTTATTAAAAAGTCATTCCCAGAATACAATTACTTTCCCATTCTCGCAATTAATCCTTTTCACTGGCATCTTGGGCATCTCCAGCGTTGATGCAATCAAGCCACTGGACTTACTGAAGAACTTGTCTCATGTCCAGTAGACCATGGCTTGAGGGAGAGAAAGGGTAGGTCTGCACGGGGTAAGAAGAGACCAGGCTGATGGTGAAAGGGTGAATCAGTAAAGAGGATCATCCCATCTTCTCGCTCAGTTGCTCATAATGAGCATAATGGCTGCCTCAACAAGCAGACAGCCATTTTTAACTGGCAACAGTGAAAAGGAAACGGCAAATCAGGGAGGCTGAGTGCTGACACACCCGTGTGAAGTCAGCACCGGGACTCCTTCCAGATGCAACCACAGAGGGATTTCAAGAGACTCGGAGATACTAAGGCACCCCCAGGCAGCTTGTGAAATGCTAGCTAAAAACCCACCCTAAGTCTTCACCGCCTAAGTCAAGACTGACAGGCAGGGTTCAACGGCATCTGCTGTTTGAAATCGAGGCATGTTTAAAATTCAGAGAACATGAGAACACAGGGCCTGAAAGAAGATTTTACCATTGTCATTAAATGTCAGGTTGGTAATGCTCACAGACTTAGAAAAGCCATAGGTTTCATAAGTCAGGGTTGGGAGGAGACCTAACCACCTTTCTGCATATCCACTCAGCTTCTCTGTGGCTCAGTTTCTTGATCTGAAAGAGTAGCTGTTTTGCACATGATTCTATGCTCTTCACATAGAAAATTTATTCTCATAAAACTTTGAGAGGTAGGTGTTATTGTCCTTAATTAATGGATAAGAGTTTGTCAGTTACTTCCCTAAAGTCACACAAACGGTCCTAAGTCCACCAGGCTCTCTATTTCAAGTTCTAATACCCTTTCTAGAATCCTGCTGAAAACCAGAGGTCAGCTCCCTGAGGTCTCTTAGGCTCCAAAATTCCATGATTTTATGGATCCTGTGTCTTGAAAGCATGTCTGGTCCTTAATAATTTCCTCCCTTTATCCTGAAGGGATTTAAATCATTGGAGGCAGATGACTGCCCAAGGGGGCCGGTTTTTCGTCTTCCCACCCACCTCTTATCTCTTTCTGCTCCAACCAGCTTAGAAGACTGACAGATGGTCCCACATGCCTGTCCCATTTAAATGTTTAGATTGAGAGTCTTACCTCAGAAAAGAACCACAGAGGACAAGTTAGGATAATCCGGACAAATGGTAGAAAAAGCCAGGCCTAACTAGGGACAGGCCACAGACCTTGTGGCCTTTTCTGGTTGACTGAGGAGCAGAGTAGTCTGAATTTGCGAGTTCAATGAGATGATACTCTCTTATACCTGGCAAGAAGCCACCTCAATATCTCTCACCTCCATCGAATCCTTCACACGGAAAGCAAGTGAGCTCTGGAAAAAACAAACCATGTTGCTTCTTGACTGAAACATCTTCATTGGGTTTCACCACATTTTAGGAATATCCAGAATCTCAAGGACAGCCTCCCAACTGTTTCAGTCAAGATATTCTTGCCTGGGTATACTACTTGACAACTGGGAATATTCATTGGAACGACTGATGCTGAAGCTGAAGCTCCAATACTTTGGCCACTGGACACGAAGAGCCGACTCATTGGAAAAGACCCTGATGCTGGGAAAGATTGAGGGCAGGAGGAGAAGGGGACGACAGAGGATGAGATGGTTGGATGGTATCACCGACTTGACTGACCTGAGTTTGAGCAAGCTCCAGGAGCTGGTGATGGACAGAGAAGCCTGGCATGCTGCAGCCCATGAGGTTGCAAAGAGTCAGACATGACTGAGCGACTGAACTGAACTGTATCTTACTTGAGGCACTTTTTTTTTTTTTGCAAGCATTTAGAATCTTTTACTTTGACATTAAAAGCCAAGACTAAACTGTTTTCAGAGTACAGCATTGACTCCCTGAGTCGTGGAGGGGTCTATGCTTAGTCTATGGTGCCATAAATATTAATGAAGGGTCCAGATACCGGTGCTGACGGCGGCAGTGCTGAACTGGTTCTCAGCCTCTGCTTGCACCCAGAGGCGGTGGCTATGACTGCATGTTTAAAGAACTGAGCTTCATGATACAATATATCAGATGCCGTGATATATGCCTTCCTGCTCCTCAACAATGAACTCTATGCAAGTTCACAGTTGTACACACACACATATATTTAAATCCATGAAAACCAAACCCATTGGATTGATAGAACTGCTTGTTTTGCTTCTGAGTTTTAGTTTTGCCACTGAGACTATGTTTCTTCAACTTTAATCTGATTATTTTGCTAATGTCTAAAAAGCCTAGATATGATGGCTTTTTCTGGGAAAAGCAGTACTTTCCCTAATTTCCTGCACATTTTCCCAGGGTTTCTCATACCTTTCCGTCACAGTAATTCCTTCCCTACCCCCTTCCCATTCACTGTGACACTCTCCGTTCACCTGTCTTCTGTTTTCCATCTGACTGTGGACATGTTTCTTTAGCAATGGTCTAAGAACTTTGTATCTTAGATACAAACTTAGATACAAACTTTGTGTCTTCCCGGCACAGTCGTCACACACACACAGGCCTGAATAGACACACTGCTGGCTGATGGCCAAGGGGTTGGGTACCATTTTCACACTGAATGGGGATGCACTGTCCTGTGCATTCATATTGCATTCACAATACAAGGGCCATAGGCATCATTTAGCTGTTTAGTAACCAAAACTCCAAAACCACATATGCCTGCCTACACGCTACCCCAGAGTCACCATGCCCACACAACATCATTAGCATGAAACCACAAAATTATAACTGAAAATCACATAGGAACTTAAAGAAATAACTATAAATGATTTTACTTCTTAGCAGCAAATAATAACTAAAACCCAGAAACTGTCAAAGGAAAATTGACTTGGTAAAATAATCATCTGACTATAACCTGACTTTTCTAAAAGTCTTTTCTAAAAGACTCTAAAAGAGTCTTACATTGTCATTAGATATTTTTTTCTATATCATGAAAAGGCAGGAAATAAATATATAAACATCCTTTAAAAAAAATCCACCGTAGATTCATCCATGATACTTATCACTAATATGACTTTATAAGTGATACAGAACATAGCTAAATTTCAAATGTTTTTAATCTTCAAATCAGCAATTCTAGAGATTTATCCTAAAGATGTTATAAAAGTATCCAAAGATATATCCACAAGTACTTTACAATAATGAAAAAAGAAGCTGTATGATTAATACTCCTGGGTTCAATCCCTGGGTTGGGAAGATCACCTGGAGGAGGGCATAGCAACCCACTCCAGTATTTTTGCCTGGAGAATCCCATGTAGCCCCCTGGGTTACAGTCCACAGGGTCGCAAAGAGTTGGATACGACTGAGCGACTAAGCATAGCACAGCACATGATTAATACTAAGAAACCAGGGACTTCCCTCAAGGTCCAGGGATTAAAATTCTGTTTCCACTGCAGCAGACATAGGTTCGATTCCTGGTCAGGGAACTAAGGTCCTACATGCCATGAGGCAAGGCCAAAAATAGAAAAAAAAAAAAAAAGAGAGAGAGAGAGAAAGCTGTAGAATGTAGTTATGGGCATGGGAATTTGAACATGTATGTTTCTAAATTAAAAAAGGAAGTTTTTGAAACAACGTATGTATGTTTGTGCTTATGTGTGTTCGGGTGTATATATGCACAGAAAAAATATCTAGAAAAATATTAAAGGTGTTATTACTGACAGTAAGGGTAACAGTTATTTTTCCTTACTGCTTTATACCTCTTTGCACTGTACGAACTGCTTTGCAAGAGGATAAAAGTGAAGCTGTTTAAATTTGGGGAGGGGAGAGGAAACACAGGACAATAGGGGGCACACATATTAAGGCCAAACTGAAACATGTTAATAGCCATCATCAAAATCCATACCACAGCATCTCAGGGGCCAAGTCCAGTTACTGCAACTTCCCTCTGTGCACACAAACTCAGTGAGGCGGTGAAATCAGGGGAACCCGTGACTGCGGGAACCACCTGGCGCTTTCCCAGTGGTGTCTCTCCACACACAGCCTTGTCTTGTTAGGATTTAATATTTGCCACCTCCCCCCCGCTTTCCTCAATATTCAGGGTCAGCCTGCTGGTGCTTGGTGGTCTCACTATTGCCAGAAAAACGAGCTGAGCTGTCAGGGGAGTGCAGGCGACAGTGAAGAGGGGCGCGTTCTGCAAGGCGGATGACATCCAGGAAAGCATGCCCACGTATGACACGCCTATCAGATCCAGGAGTGCACGTGCTCCTTAGGACCCAACCAGATGAAACGTTCAGCACAGGTTATTTAGCATCCATAGTAAAAAGTGAAACAGCTATAGGAACAAAATCCAGCCTTCGTTTCTTTCCTTCCTTTTCTCTCCCTCCCCTTCCTTTCTTTCTCCTCTCCTTCCCTCCCACCCTCCCCTTCCCTATCTCCCAGCATCTCTCTCTAATTTCAAACATGTCTTATAACCTGTCATATGGGACAAGCCATCCCTGGAGAGAGATGTTAAACAATTCTGAGTGGCAAGCTGCCATATTTAAATTTAAAGGTTACAAGGTAAATAAGTACAGGGGATATAATATACAATATTAAAAGAATAATTAACACTGCCATATGTTATATATGATAGTTGTTAAGAACATCAATCCTGAGTTCTCATCACAGGAAAAATACTTTTTTTCAATTTCTTTAATTTTATATCTATATGGGATGATAGATGTTCACTAAACTTATTGTGATGGGTTTCCCAGGTGGCACTAGTGGTAAAGAACCTGCCTCCCAATGCAAGAGACATAAGAGACTCAGGTTTGATCTCTAGGTCAGAAAGATCCCTTAGACGAGGGCATGGCAACCCACTCTAGTATTCTTGCCTGGAGAATCGCATGGACAGAGGAACCCAGTGGGCTATGGCCCGTGGGATCACAGGGAGTCGGACACAACTGAAGTGACTCAGCACGCATACACACAAACTTATTGTGATAAATAGTTCATGATGTTTGTAGGTCAAATTATTATGTTGTACATGTTAAACTTATACAGCATTGTCTGTCAGTTGTATCTCAATAAAACTGGAAGATAGATAGATAGATGTGAAAACAAAAAGCAAATGTTCCCTTTCCCCCCACCACACCCTGGTGCTAGAGCTAAAGTAAGTCCGTTTTGTACACTCTCTACCATGGGCATGACCAGAATTGAGTTTGTTCTTCCCACCCCTTCTGCAAGGACTTCTCTGGCGGCTCAGATGATAAAGCAGCTGCCTGCAATGCAGGAGGCTTGGCTTTGATCCCTGGATTGGGAAGATCCCCTGGAGAAGGGAATGGCAACTGACTCTAGTATTCTTGCCTGGAGAATTCCATGGACAGAGGAGCCTGGGAGGCTACAGGCCATGGTGGTGCAAAGAGTCAGACACGACTGAGTGACTAACACTTTCACTTTCAACCCTTCTGCAAGCATCTCTAGTCTGCTGTGCTGTCTTATTTCCAACCTGCCTTGGGCTCAGACACTCCACCAGGCATACGATAGGCCAGTTAAAGCTACACACGAGGCAGAGACAGAGGATGTAGATTTTATGTAAAAGAACAGGCGGCCATCCATTCAAGAGGAAGTGCTGTCATCCTGGTCAGGCCTAGATCCAGTCTGTGTTGGAGAACATGGGAGGAGCCCTGACTAAACAACACAGCATCATGCTAATGCATCCCGGTCAGGTACACCGCTGTTTCTTGCTTTTTCTTTTTCTCCTATGAAGACTGCCATCATTTCACACACATGTTAAAGGTAGTTCCATTACTATCCGTCTGGTAGGGATCGGAGTGTGTATGTGCTCAGTCATGTCTGACTCTTTGCCACTCCATGGACTATAGCCCATCAGGCTCCTCTGTCCATGGGATTCTCCAGGCAAGAATACTTGAGTGGGTTGCCACTTCCTTCTCCCGGCGATCTTCCCCACCCAGGGATCGAAACTGAGCCTCCTGCATTGGCAGGCGGATGCAGGAGCTAACATTCCATAACTGGGTTTTGACAGTTTTGACTACACTTCCTCAGCTCTCTCTTCACCCTAAGTCTATTCTCTTTATATGACTTTTTTGTCTTTAAATATAAATATGATGCCCTTCTCTGTGAAACATAGATGCACAAGGTCTGGACAAATAGCCAGGGGATTAGGGACTCTGCTGTCCCACCTCCAGTTGAATATTTAAAATGGAATCAGGAAACTCAAACCATGATTCTCTCAAAGCAGTTTGGAGGTGAGCCATCCCCAGACTGATGGGATGTAGATGTAGCAACAACTCACTCTAAACATCAGAAACCAGAATTTGGGGAGAGACCTTGCGGTCCTAAGTCTCTGGAATTTCTACCACTCACTGATCCTGACAAGTCCACACCACTCAGCTTCAGACCTGGAACAAGGACCAGTGCAAGGAGAGACTGAGACTTGTAGTTCCTTTAAGTTCATTGTGGTTGCGGTTCATGTGTGTAAACGATGTAGCTCCTAATGAGGTCATTTAGTGAAATGTTCATCTCCCTCTATGTTATTGCCATGACACTCAGCCGTGAAAGGGAATCAATCAAGTATCCAGTAACTAAATACTCTCTTGGATGTTACAACTTTGTGCCCTCCTTTCAGAAGGGATGCTCTATGACTTCCACCTCTCAGGTATGTTACATGTTGGAGAAAGAAAAGGGGGGAAGAACAAATAGCATTTACCACCTGCCAGTCAAGTAATAGTAATTTGCAACATCATTCAGAGATATTCACCTTCAGTGCTGAGCCCTACAGAAATGAGTGAGATCAGTTCCATTTCAGTTATAGAACAGGAACCAGGCCCACATGTTTGTATCTTAGTGGAAGAAGGTGACAGACCGCAAAGAAAATCTAAATTCAAGGATCAGACAGGCATAAAGCCCTCCTCCCCAAAATCAAAATGAGATAATTGTCAGTGGCAGCTTGCCTTGGGTTCTGAGAGTTAGGCAGCAAATATTTTTGCAAAAGGAACTGTAGGGAAGCAAAACAAAAATAAATTGCTCCAGTTCCAGGCATTCTTTGACTTTTTTGGGCACTGGCTGTTTTTTTTTCACACGGTCCTCAGAAGAATGGATGGTTCAGAAACAAAACAAAATAGAACATGTGAGGGACTCTATCTACATGGCCCTGAATGAAAAAAATTCAGGCTTCCCAAACTTGTCTATGGTGTAATAAAGGTTTTAAGATCTACCTTGCTTTATTTCTAGTTCTTTTTCTCTACCATTAGGCCAAGACACAAAGAAGACAAGTTTTAATAGAATTTTCTAAATACTACCCTGGAAAATAGAAATCAATATTGAGAACTTAAAAACAAAAAAAGAATGTCTATTTTGCTTTTTTATTAGCTTCAGGTCTGCTTTTTTTTTTTTTTTTTTAATTTAATTGGAAGATAATTGCTTTACAGTGCTGTGCTGGCTTCTGGGCACAACAGTGGGAATCAACCATAAGGACACATACATCCCCTGCATCCTGAGCCTCCCTCCCACAATCACCCGACGCCTCTCGGTCGGCACAGATCACTAAGTTCCGCTGCCTGTGCTATCCAGCAGCCCCCACTAACTATTTTGCACATGGCAGCATATACAGGGTCTTCCCTGGTGGCTCAGAGGGTGAAGAGTCTTCCTACAATGCAGGAGACCCGGGTTCCACCCCTGGGTCAGAAAGATCCCCCGGAGAAGTGTGTGTATGTCAGCGCCACTCTTCCAATTTGTCTCGCCCTCTGCTTCCCCAGCTGAGTCCAAGTCCAGTCTCTACATCTGCATCTCTACTCTGTGCCTGCTAAGTCGCTTCAGTCACGTCGGACTCTGTGCGATCCTGTGGACTGCAGCCTGTCGGGCTCCTCTGTCCATGGAATTCTCCAGGCAAGAACACTGGAGTGGGTAGCCATTCCCTTCTCCAAGGGATCTTCCTAACCCAGGGACTTGGGTCTCACTCATTGCAGGCAGATTTTTTTTTTACCATCTGAGCCACCAGGGATATACGTGTAAATATACAATATTTGTTTTCCTTTTACTTCACTCTGTATGACAGGCTGTGGCTTCATCCCTATTTAGTTTTTATGGCACCCTGAAAACAAGTAACCCTGAGAGGTCTGTTGACTTGGATCTGATCCGAGATTTTGAAATCTACTCTCGCTTACTTCCGCCAAGGGAGTCCACTGCTGTCTTCCACTCCCACTCCTGAGCCCTTTATGATTTCCTCTCTCCCTTACATCCCAATGCAGAACCCAAGTGTGAAAAGCTGTTTAAGTAGTCTTAACTTACAGAGCAGGGAGACTCGCCGCCCATTTTTTATATTCCATGATATTAAAAGAATTCATCTGAGTTTGCACTAATGACAGTAAATCGCTGGTGCTGACAAGCTGCGGTCAATTATCCTTTCTACAGCCTTTTAAAGTCGAAGTACTAGGAAATGCGTCAGTGTTGGAAACGTGTGGCTTGTTAATTCAAATGAAGCAGCCAGCCAGCCCCAGCAGCCCTCCCAATGCTGCTCCGCCGGGCCCCCCACTCCCAAACCGCTCTCCTAGGCCCTGCAAGTGTTGGGGCACTTCCGCCGGAATTTGCATGAACGGAGGAAACGGTTTAAATAAAGTGGCGTGTTATTTATCCCTATAATGACTAGTTTAACAGCCACAATTAGGAAGGAAATTCTACAAGCCTGAACTCCAGTTACTTATTACTGCCACCGAAAGTCAATTAAAGTATCTAAGTAATTACAGGGATTGGCATCATCTGTCATCTGGCGAATCCTATTAGAGGGAAGAGGTTCTTGGTTTGTTTTGAGAGTGTGTAATCTACTCTCCATCATGTTGGTTAATTTTTGGACAAGCGAGCATGGGAGGGGCCAGTCTGGGGACCTGCTCACCTGGAGAGCCACAGACATGATCCCTGAATTTCCCTCAACCTCAGCAGCCAAGCAAAGGCGCAAGAGTCATCCCGGGGTGGGTGGGAGGTACCCACTCTGCCAGAGACGTCACTGGGCACACTGCTCTTCCACCCGAGAGCCTCCGGTGGTGGCTTGTTCCTTCCTGAGCTTCTACTACACCAAGCGCTCATTGCTTTGCCCACTTCAAGGCCCGCCAGCTCCCCAGTGACCTCCCAGCACCTCCTTCCATCATCTGGGTCAGCCCGCTGTCTCATAGATGTTATCCTCATGATTCTAAGACTTCTGTGCGCTTGCTTAGCCTGTTCCTTAATATGCTTTCTTCCCCTCTCTTCTGTCTATCCAAACCTCTTCTCTCTTCAGGACTCAGAGTCCTAACCCCTCCCCAACGCACACCCAATATCAGACCTCTCTTGTACCAGCTGCCTGTGGAATTCTGAGTTTATTGCTCAGTGGGTCTCAGGTTGTGAACACCTAGAGGGAGCTACAACATCTCAAGTTTCCACTGCTAGCCCGGCATCTGGGATACATTTACACCCCCAATATGGTAACCCCCTGATCCTTGATTTCTGTGGTTGCTGTAATTTAGTCTCATGTGTCGTGAAGTCTTTCTTTGTATCATTTTAGTTATTCATTGCTGGCTGTGCTGGGTCTCTGTTGCTGTTCGGGCTTTTTCTCTAGCTGCAGTGAGCAGGGGCTACTCTCTAGTTGAGGTACAGTTTCTCACTGCAGTGGCTTCTCTCGTTGCAGAGCACAACTCTTGGTCGCATGGGCTCAGGAGCTGCGGCTCCCAGACTCTAAGTGGTGCATGGCTTTAGTTGCTCTGCGGCATGTGGGATCTTCCCGGGTCGGGGACTGAACCCCTGTCTCCTGCATGGGCAGGCAGATTCTGTACCAATGAACCAAAGAACCCGCGTGAAACGTCTTAATCAGACCTACCTGCTTTCGTTCATTTATTCACTCCTTCCTTCCTTTAGCAGCATGTATCAAATGGCTGGCTTAGAGCAGGACACCAGAACTATGGCTTCTCACTTTGAATCCAGTGCTGCTTCTCCAACCATAATGCCTTGATGGGAAACTGTTTGCTCATACCACCCTGTACAAATCAAGGAGTCTCTCAATGCTCATCATTCATTTGCCGGCCAACACTTGCAAGGATATCATCAAAAAAGCACATATAAATATAGAAAGAAAGCACTCTCTCCCCGCTGTGATTCAACAGGGCCCTCCTCAGAGCATTCTCAGTCCAAGCCAGGAGGCCAAGATAGGAAAATATTTTCAAATGATCTTCCAAATGACTTCAGCACTTACATAGGGTTCAAGTTTGGTTCAAGGGATGGGCAAAACTCAGGTCAGCCAGCTATGTTAGGGTTAGCCAGACACTGGGGTTGATGGGCCATTTTGGGTGGAACTGAGAACTTTCTGCTGTTCTTCACATCCCAAGACAGATAGTGGAATTTTAACTTTTCGCAATCTCCTTATGTTTTGAAAATTCTTTTCATCTTCCCAGAAGATCTCTTTTCTCATTCTCCCCTTTCATGGCATGTCCTTTGGTATTCAGACTTCATATTTCCATTAGCAATCACCCCCAACATGCTTCTCACTATTTTCTGCAGGAAATATTGCCCATAACAAAGCATTGAAAATAGAATGTTCTCAGGCATTAATCATCAAGGCAAGACTGACAAGTTCAAGGACATCAGACCATATCAAAAGACTGCTGAAAACACTTCAGTGGCTTGAGCTCTCTGATAGTAGCCGGTATATTGCAGTGAAACTGTTGGGCCTGCATCTAACACCTACCCCACCAACAGGCAGAGCCCAGGTTCAGTGTGGGCCAGGGTTTGCTGTGTGTGTCTTCCTGGTGGCTAGCATGCTGCTTGGCACTTGGCACCCAGTGTGTGCTCAATAAATATTTGTACAGAGAACCTTTGGTTACTGTTTTGTTATATAAACACTGTGTGCTAGGTGTGGAGGTCTTTTAAAATACTAAGATACACAATTCTCATCTTTAAGAAGTTCAAACCCAAGCCAGATTAAGCATCAGAATTGCTCACGAAGCTCTAAAAGTACTGATCTCCAGGCCTTACCCCTGAGATTCTAATTTGGTAGGTCTGGGTTGGCCCCAGAATTCCATGCTTTTTTGGGTCATTTTCCAGATGTCTTTATTAATTAAAAATGTTTTAAATTTTATATTGGGATATAGCCAATTTAACAATGTTGTGATAGTATTAGGTGAACAGCAGAGGGACTCAGCCATACATACACATGGATCCATTCTCCCCCAAACTCCCCTCCCATCCAGGCTGCCCCATAACATTGAGCAGAGTTCCCTGGCCTATACAGTCCATACTTTTTAAATAAGCTTCCAGACCCCTCTGATGACCAGATTGGGACCCTTGGACTAGTGGGCGGTAATAAAAGCCTTATGTTTTTACATCTCTTTTTCCACATATGAAGTGTTTTCATATCCCTCCTCTCACTTGATTCTTCCTTTCTCAGAATCTCAAGATTCTGAGAATCTCTGCAGTTTATGAACAAGGACACAAAGTCCAGAAAGTTCACATGGTTGGTGAAGTCAGAGTCTGGGTCTGAAGCCAGGATTCCCATCTACAAGCTCAGCGTGGTTTCCTTCTCACTAGCTCCTTCTTGTGAGTGATGACCTGGGCTTGCTCTACTGGGTAAAGAGCAGCAAACCAGACTGTTGTTCAGTCGCTAATCTGGCTCTTTGCGACCCCATGGACTGCAGCCCACTAGTCCCCTCGGTCTATGGGATTTCCCAGGCAAGAACATTGGAGTGGGTTGCCATTTCCTTCTCCAGGGAATCTTCCTGACCCAGGGATCTGCGTTGGCAGGCAGATGCTTTACCTCTGAGCCACCAGGGAAGCCCAACAAACCATATAGGTCCTCTTTAAATGAACAGTGAGTAGGGTTCCGGCCTCTCTCGTAGGTTCTTTGGGGGAGACAAAGTGAGAGGAAAATACTGCCTTCTTCACCCCAGTCCAGCCCTCCACCCTTCACTCTGGAGAATCACACTGGGAAAAAGAATCAGTCATGGAGACAGGCTCTCTCAGCGGTAGCAAGTAATGAAGGTTATTTCCTTATAGGTGTGTTTTACCTAGAAAATAAAGAAACCAACTGAGAAAGTCAGTCCTACTGGGTGGAATAAACTTGGCTCCCACTCCACGAGGCCCCTGGAGAGGGTCCACGTGGTGATCCGGGCAGCGAACCAAACGCCCTCCTTACCCGGATGTGGCTCGGGGAGCAGTCCTCTCGCCGCCCTCTGGCCTGGTACCCAGCCCGCTCTGCTTCACTCTTCTCTCCGTGGTGTGGGTGAGATAAGTCGTTACAGGATTTATCTCACTATTATCACCTAATCCAATATGACATTAACGGTGCCTTCGACAGCAGATGGATGAAGATTCCAGCTGCCTCTCTGGATCAGGAGCACAGCAAGTTTCATTTTGCAATGACAGGCTGTGAGATAGCCCAGTCAGCAAGAGGTCCCCCCGTTTCCCACGCAGGTACATGGCCTGCAGCTTTCTCCGGCCACATCCCGGACAAGAAAAGGCCAGGGGCTCAGTGCTGTGAGCGCTGAGCTCTCCCATCCTTCAGGGATGCGGGCTCTTCGGGCTGTGTCTGACAGTGAAGTGAGGCTCTGTGAAGCATCCAGAGCGCTTGTGCTGACCACGGGAAAAGGGAGTGGGGCTGGGGAGCCCAGCCACTAGAAAAATAAGCAGAGACAAAGGGTCTCCTTTAAATTCTGCTTGCAGGCGTTTCTGGGTGGAGGAGCTTCCCAGGAAGGTTTTTTGGTTTTCCTCTCGGAGGCAACTTTCTTTCATGGGCTGGCATCAAGTATGAACTAAGGACAGTTAAGAAAGAGAGATGGAAAGGCTGACACGTCACCTAGCCATTTATCGGAGCATAGATACTCAAGCAAAATCACCAATGGCCCTTTTTCCTGATACTTAGAATTGGAAATTAACAACTCTGAAAGGGTAGTTGTGAAGAAGGAGGCATTCTGATGATTCTTCCTTTAGCATCTCCTAGGTTGGGGTTTTCTGACCAGTTTACAAAAATCTGATCTCACTCTTTGAGTTATACACACAAATATACAAATTCAAAGGGCTTCCCAGTTGGCTCAGTGATAAAACAATCCACCTGCCAATGCAGGAGATCTGGGTTAGATTTGGGTTAGGAAAATCCCGTGGGGAAGGAATTGTCAACCCACTCCAGTACTCTTGCATGGAAAATCCCATGGACAGAGGAGCCTGGTGGGCTATGGTCCATGGGGTCACAAAAGAGTTAGACACGACTGAGCACACACACATGCACACATACAAATCCAGATCACCTTTTAAGAAGTCAGTTTGAGATGCCACATGCTTGGTGGGAACCCTTCTCCTTTTAAATTGAACTTTACAGTCAACGGTATGTTCTACACATATCAAATAAGATATGTGTCTACTGACTCTGTGATTACACAGCTCAGAAACAGGTGCCACCAGGGTACGATCTCATCTTAGCAGTGGCAGCAAAGTTGGCTGGGGATCCTCCTGGAGACGTACAACTGGTCACTTCCTGGTGAGGAGGAGGCCAGCTGTATCCCTGGCTATGCCCACTTCCTACTGGACACAGATGAAGTCAAAGAGGGGGAGAGGGCCGGGCATGAAGTTTCTGTGTACACTGTGAGCCTGCACAGTGATGTGAAAATCTGAGATTTGAACCTGAATCATACTTGCTCCAATGCCAACAGTTTCTCCTCTTCTTACTTGATGTGATTGGTAGAAGCTTCCTCAGGAGCAAAGGTTACATCCAAAAGCCTGGGTTATATGAGTTTTATGTGTTAGTCTGGGATGGCCTATGAGCTCCAGTATTTTTATTGGGGCAAGCTGCATTTCGAAATAAAACCAACAAAAACAAGGTCTCCTGCAACTTACCAGAATAGGATCCGTGAGAGCAGGTCAAAGTGGTCATGCAAATCTTAAAGAATGGGTTGTGGTGGCTGGACCACTGTCCATGGGAGCTGGCGAGGTGGCCAAGTTCACAGCTTAGGCATTCCGATCAGTCCCCAAGGGCTTCCATTAGGATGTCTCAGCGTCCTTGTGAAGATCTCCAGTTACAGTCATTTGTGTTCCAAAAGAAGAGAACGTAGAGACCTTAAATGTCTTATGAGCGAGGTGATCCACATTTTGTGGGTTTTGCAACACTTGTGGTCACTGTAGCCTTGTTAATCTTTGTTAGGAACTCGCCACAAAAACAAACATTCTAATCATTCCGTGAGCAGAGCGCTTTTAGTTAGCTATGTTAAAGGCTTGGGCATCGCGTTAAAGAGCTTTCTGCTGAGAAGACTCAGCTGAGACATCCCGTGGCCTGGATTCAGCTTCTAAGACTCCCAGTCTGTGTAAGCACACAGATTAGTTATCTAAACAGGGCCCTGGACATATTGAACCCCTCTATAGCAATGCCAATGGACTACATATTCTTTGTAGCTTCAGCTCTAACTTGCTCATTTCTTCTTTTAAAGGAGAGGCAAGATATGCCTGTTGGTGACATCACTGGTACTTTTGAGTAGCTTCCTTGAAATTGTTGTGGGGATGTCGTGCCTGCATGCCTTTAAAGATACTCATTTAGTCTAGCAAGACAGCCTGTATTTTCTGGTAAGATGAAAAAGCAATAAATGTAATCTCTCTAATATTCTTAATATCTCTAATAGTCTTAATAGTAATGAATAAAGCTCAACCTGGGAAATTGGGCAGCTAACTGGTGAAAGTGTCTCCCAAAGAAATGGATATCTGACAGGTTTTTGAGAAACAAATTTAATTAAAACCTTATTCTGTAATTCTACTGCTAAATGAGTTAGAATTTCAGAATGTGTCTGAAAATGACATAGTCTTCTTACATGATAGTCTCTGGAGACAGTCTTTTTTTAAGATTTCACTAATTTGGATCAAGAAAAACTCATTTTCTAATATTTAAATTATAACAGCTAAAATAATCTTAGTATTGGTAGTTTCTGTTTTTATTAACATCGTATTATTGTATATGTATTTTAAGTCTTGGTTCCTCCATGAGGAACTAATCTATTAATGACAGTTTTAAATGTAAAAGATGAAATGCCTTGTTTCTTTATTGTTGAAAATACAAAGACATGCCGCTGTATGAGGATATTAGTCAAGCAACCTACTAGTCTAGTCTAGTAAGAGTAGAATTTTTTCAAAATATTGCAAATTTTTGTTTGGGGATTTAATTTGGGGAAATTTTTGAAAATAGTCTAAAGTGATGTGGAACCAGCCCTGGTAGACTGAGTAGGCTAAAAAACTTTGCAATAATATTTTGGACAATTTTTAACTATAATAAAAAGACTAATTTTCCTTTTAGCTCAAAGACTGCTCTACCAAAAAAGAGTTTTGAAAATGTTTGGAGAAAGGGCAGTACCAGCAGAAGAAACAACACGTGTGTCCTCATGCATGGCTGCCTTGAAGGGGCTCTAATTTGAACTTAATGATTTTGAGGTATTTGCTTACAAATCAATTCAACAACAGAATGGGAGAGATTATGTTTTAAAAAATCTGTTTATGTTTAAAACATCTGATTATCATAGGTAAGAAGTTTCATTTTTTAAGAAAATAAAAACACATTGGTTTTGCAAATAATACCAGAGTGAAATTATTCTAAGATCAGCTCTTAGGTAAAGAATCTTAAGCACTTTTTATTTTCCAGATTAAAAAAAAAGTTGATACACCCAACATTCTTCTCTATGCCTAAGAGATTAATTTATCACCACTCTGGGTGATATCAGTGAAAGTCATTCTGAGGTTAATCAAAAATTTTAATGCAAGGAATATATGGCATGGGAATACTGGTATAAACATGCAATGATTAACTAAAAAGTTTTCTTTATACATAAGTAACTAAGCTGTCCATTAAAAGCTTTTTTAAAAAAGGCTGAAAACTTGGCAAATTCTTTTATTTAAATGAAGTTGATGTTAGTTGTCTTCAGTACTAGTGCATTTATCTGTTATACTGCATCAAAGAAATTCTCTCTGAATATATTCATTTTTACAAGTTTAAAGTGGATAAAATAGACCTTAAAAAGCTGCATATGCTTAAGTGCACAGTTTAATGTTTTGTTGGCTGTAAACATCCATGAAACCATCACCATAATCAGTATTGTGAACCCGTCTGTCACCCACCAAAGTTTCTTCTTGCCCCTTTGTAAGTCCTCCAGCCACAGACAGCCACTAATTCACTTTCTGTCACTACAGATTCTGTTATAAGAGTCTGTAAATGGAGTCATACAATATCTACTCTATTTTTTCTGACTTCGTTCAGCATAATTATTTTGAGATTCATCTATGCTTTTGTGTGTATCGGTACTTTATTCTCTTCTATTATTATTTATTCCTTTTTATTCTATGTATTCTTACTTACTCCAGATATTTCTATTTATTTAATTTCATTGTTTGGATCTACCAGAGTTTGTTTACCCATTTACCTGCTGATGCTTGTTTAAGATGTTTCCAGTTTTTTATTTTTATCATAAAGCTGCTGTGAACATTTATGTACAAATCTTTGTATAAACATATGATTTCTTTTCTCTTGAGTCATAGTTAAGTGTATGTTTACATTTTTAAGACACCGCCAGTTTTCCAAAGCAGCTGTCCTCTTTCGCATCTCCAGCAGCAGTTTGTGAGGTTTCTGGCTCCTTCCTATCCTCTCAAGGCTTGGTCCAGTCAACTTCTTCCCGTTTTAGCCATTCTGATGTGTTGAAGTGATGCTCATTGTGGTCTTGATGTGCATTCCCCCATGGATGCCGATGTTGTCCTTCTTTTCATGTTTTTATTTGGCATCCACATTTCTTCTTTAGTGACGTGTCTTATCAAATTTTACTGGTTTCTGTTGGTTTGTTTACCTCGTTAATTAGTCATGAGTTCTTTATATAGCTTAGACACAATTCCTTTGCTAGATATACGTCTTGCAAATACTTTTGCTTAGGCTGTGGCTTGACTTATCGTTTTTGTAACTGTGTTGTTTGAAGAGCAAAACTTTAAAACTTTGATAGAGTGTCATTTACGGATTCTCCCTTTTGGGTTCTGTGCTTTCAGGGTTGTGTTTTAAAGTCTTTGCCAAGTTCAAAGTCGCCAAGATTTTCTCCTGTGCTTTCTTCTAGAAGTTTTATAGCTTTAGCTCTGACATTTAGGATTGTGAGCCATACTGAGTTAAATTTTATATATATAGGTTAAGGGTCAAGGTGTATTTTATTTCATTTTTTTCATAAGCTCACCAATTGTTCCGTCACAACCTCAGTGGACTATAGTTTCCTTGTTTGTAAAATGGATTTGCATTTTCCATCTCAAAGTTTGTGGTGTACACTAAGTAACACCATACATGTACAGTGCCTAGAACCTGATAGGCACTTAATAAATATAATTTCCTTCCTCTAACCACCCCCAAAAAGAACCTTAGAAAAAACTATGGAATACTACTTACTGTGCATTAGAAAATGACTTATCACTTAGTACAATATTTAAATAAATAAAAATATGAGCAAAGAATTCATAGATGCTTGGAAATTTGGTGCTAGAAACATTTTTCAAAGCTTATTTCATTCAACCCTCTCCTTTCAGATGAAGGACATTAAACCTGAGGGCCACGATTCACCGAAGTCATTGACCAAGATGGTCAGAGATGGTCTAGAACCTAGTCTGTTAGCCCTCATCTCAACCCTTACTCATCATTACTTAATTGAAGGGTGGGCTATGAACAAATTTTTCAGAGGGAAAAATCACCACATACATTGAATTAGAATAGTTTTAAAAAAGACACATAGTAATTTCCTCACAAAATTTTTACCAATTACATCTAATAGTCTGAAAATCATCAATTAAAATTTTAAAAGCTGAGATGACTTAGAAAAGAATGGTAAGCTATTAACAGGCAGTGAATTGATATACTTGATATATGATGAGCTGTCACAAATCAGCAGGGAAAACATGAAGACCCCAGCAGAAAATAGGCAAGTGTGTCTCAAATAAATACACATGACCATTAAGCAGAAGGAAGGAGTCTCAACCCACTAGCATTTAAAGATCACATCTGAAAACAATGAGATATATATTTACCTTAGAGTCTGCAAAGGATTAAAAAGAGTAACAACACTCTACATCTTGGTGAGGATGTGGGAAAAAGGGCCTCTTTCACGTATGCTGTTGTTATGAGCCTAGTGTTGACACGACTTTCCTGGAAGACAATTTGGCCATTTCTATGAAGAATTCCATGAAATGATTAACTCAGAAATGCCATCGCCAGGAATTTATCTTATATGCCTACCTAAGTGCCTATTTTTATTAAGAAGTACATTGCAGGCTGTAATACCAAAAACAGAAACCATCAAAATGTCCACTCATCAATGAACCGTGTAAAAATAATGGAGGAACGACGTGTTCATATGGCATGCTCTATTTTTCTCCAAAGAATGCGATTGTTTTAAATGTACCACCTCGAAAAGTGCCAATGACACGTTAAGTGAAAAGGCAAATTATTAAGCAAGATGTACAGAATGATCCTACTTTGTTAAATCAGGAAAGGGGGGAAATAGGTGTTTGAATATGCATGGAAGGAAGCTTTACTAGGACTCTTTAGAGAAAAGTTTTGGAACGAGGAGAATGTAGCCTAAAGCAGAAGGAATGGTTTGGCTCCCATCGCTGGGAACACACAGGTAGAGCAGGCCCAAGGCGTAGCTGAAGTTGGGGGCTCAGGTAACATCCTCATCGTCTCCCCCACTGACTCCACCTCCCTCCATGTTTCATCACCACTCTGTTTTATCCCAGACAGCTGCCTCCCTCATGGAGCTAACTTTGGGTGTCAGAATTCCCCTGCCAATGCAGGAGACCTGGGTTCAATCCCTGGGTCAGGAAGATCCCCTGGAGAAGGAAATGACAACGCACTCCAGTATTCTTGCCTGGAAAATCCCAGGGACAGAGGAGCCTGGTGAGCCATGGGGTTGCAGAGAGTGAGACAGGACTGAGCGACTAAACAATAACAACAAGCTAACTTCAGATCTTCCCGATAGAATGGCCTGAAAGAATAAGAGAATTTCCTGCTAGGTCTCAAAGGAACCCCAGCTAAGACTCTGACATTTACATCCCACTTCTGTTAAGGATCAAGCCCTTTCCTGAAGCGGTGACTTGGGTCTGGGGCCAGTGTCCATTCTCACGGCAGGTGAAGCTCCTGATTCTACCTCTGGGAGCAGTGGGAGCACAAGTGGGGGGCCCCAGACTGGGGGGCAGCGGTTCCCCCTAGCAAGGAACTCTACCGAACAGCCAGTATCTGCTACATGCTGGACACCTTTCATAACAACAACCTTAGGAACCGGGTTACTCTTGTAACTGAAAAATGCAAAGATTCGGACTGCAGGAAATGGTATAAAAAATAAGCAGCAAACCAGGAGTCCTACATCATCCCTTATCAGATTTCCTTGTCAAGACTTAAAAGAACAGAGAGACACATACACACTTGCATATTTTCCCACTATTTTGTCAAAATGTGGCATAGGTCTTTCTTGGCAACAAAGTAGTTAATTTCTTCTGGAAAGATACTGGGGAATGAATTTTTATTGAAAAGGCTGATTCAACCTTTTCCCGGAGCAGAGACTCTTGGACTTTGTGAGATAAGGGGAGGGAGTGCAAGGCCGGGGTGAGTGCTGAGCCGGCTCTGTGTGAGCTTGTCCTGGAGCCCCCTCGGGGCAGGAGGACCAGAGGGCAAGGCCAGCCCCAGGCTTTCTGACAGCTTCTGAACAGGCTGTAAATGTCCCCGGAATCGATTTTTCTCTCCAGAAAGCAGTCGGTGCCCTCTGTCACACTGGCAGCTGACTGTCTTCTCCCTGCCACCCCTCCCTCCCCCTAACAGTTATGTTGAAGAGAAGCCAGAAATGCAAAGCCTCTCAGTTAAAATCGTTAGCTTGGATTCCACAAATCCTGCATTTGAGAGAAATCAGATAGGGGCTATAGTGAAGTTTCTGTATTTATTACCTCTGAATAAATGATTTATTTTGCAAATTATAGGGTAAATAAGATTGTAGGAGAGTGGGGAAGCTACTTCACTTCAAGCACACTTCACTATTTCAGAAACACCCATCAATGGGTAATCAACTGATAAACCAGTGACTAATTATAAATCACTGCTGTCTACTCAATCAAAATTTTTTTAAAAAAAATTCTCTTCTACTGGAAACTATAGCCTGATTCTTCATTTCTGTGAATATCCTCAAAAGTAATTAAACAAAGTGAAGTTCAGAATGTTTTACTAATTCAGATTACAGGAGAGATTTTATTGTAGGATAGTTAAGACCCTGATATGAGATGTCTGATATCAGATGTGATATCTGGCATAGTTACAGTGGTTAAGACTCCTTTTTGAAAGGTTTACCAACCTTTCATGTATATATAGATACACACACACACACACACACACACATAATTTTATTTATTTTTTAGCTGTGCTTGGTCTTCATTGCTGCATAAGCTTTTCTCTAGTTGTGGGGAGTGGGGGCTACTCATTGCGATTCAAGGGCTTCTCACTGCAGTGGCTTCTCTTGTTTCAGAGCATGATCTCTAGCGCGAGTGGGCGTCAGAATTTGTAGCACATGGGCTCTGTAGTTGCCATTCCCAGACCCTAGAGCACAGGCTCAACAGTTGTGGGGCACCGCCTCAGTTGCTCTGCAGCATGTGGGGTCCTCCAGGACCAGGGATTGAACCTGTATCTCCTGCACTGGCAGGTGGATTCTTTACCACTGAGCCATCAGTGAAGCCCTAGTTAAGACTTCTGAGTCAGGGCTGGTTCAAGTTCAAGTTCTATCACTTAATGCCATCTTGGGCAAGTTGCTTGCCTCTTTGAGCTTCTGTTTTCTCATCTGTATAATTGGATAGCTATACCGGCCTTTTGGAATTACTGTGAGAATTCAGTGGGAAGCTTGGAACATAGTAATCCATCAATAAATAGAGTAAGTCCCCTGCATGTGAATGAGTTCCGTTCCAAGAGTGTATTTGTAAGTCCAATTTGTTCACAGCAGCAAAGTCAGCCTAGGTACCCAACAGTCGGCTATATAGTGCTGTACTGTAATACTGTATAAGAACAAGCGATGTCTACCATCTTTTCACCTCGCCCCACTCAATTATTTCACTGTTGTTTCCATTATTGTCACTTGGCACTTCTTAGCGGTAGCAGCTACATCATCACTACTTTTACACTTGCTTCCAGCTATCTTGGGCTGAAATAAAGATACTGAAATACTGTACTGTATACAGTACTTTATCCAGTGGTCATGTATGCATGTGAGAGTTGAACCATAAATAAGACTGAGTGTAGAAGAATTGATGCTTTTGAACTGTGGTGCTAGAGAAGACCCTTAAGGGTCCCTTGGACAGCAAGGAGATCAAACCAGTCAATCTTAAAGGAAATCAACCCTGACTACTCATTGGAAGGACTGATGCTGAAGCTGACACTCCAATACTTTGGCCACCTGATGCAAAGAACCGACTCACTGGAAAAGACCCTGATATGGGGAAAGATTGAAGGCAGGAGAAGGGAACGACAGAGGATGAGTTGGTTGGATGGCATCATCGACTCGGTGAGTTTGAGCAAACTCCGGGAGATGGTGAAGGACAGCAAAGCGTGGCATGCTGCAGTCCATGGGGTCCAACAAAGAGTTGGACACAACTGAGCAACTGAACAATGCACTCGTAGAGGAGGCACACATGTGACAACGTATGCCCGGCAGGTGAACTAACGTACGTGAATGATTATGCAAATGCATGTTCACATCTTTGAAAGTTTGCAACTTGAAGGCTCGTATGTAGGGGACTTACTGTATTAACTTTAGTTTTTAATCTTTGTTAGTCATGTGTTGTGTTTTAAATGTAACTGACTCTCCTAGGTTCCCAAGACATCTCCTTTTCAAAGTTTTGGTTTAGTGAGAACAGAATAGGGCTGGCCCTAAACGCATGTTGGCCAAGTGCTCAACTGTTCTGTATAACAGGTCATGTAGTATCTGAGGGGAGGAAGCCTGTCGTCTGGATCAATATGTCAACTGTTCAGTTCATTGATTTTATAGGGTTTGTGGAATCTTTCCTCAAGAGAACAACCTTCCCTGCTATGCTCTACCTTTCCATTAGCAAACAAATGAACAAACAAACAGGCAATCAAAATTCTCCTCCTCCCTAGAGTTAGACAGTATTTTGATCTATTCAGCCTTGGAGGCGTCCACCAGCATAGACGGTTTCCATCTTGACAACATCCTAGTGTATGGCACATGCAAACAGTGTCTACCCACAGACCCAGTTTCCCAGCTGAGTGGTGAGCTGGGAAATTGTGAGGCAGGTCAAGCAACGGTAATTTTTAAGTACAGAGATTAGCTCTTCAAATGAAAAATTCCACTAAAAGTTTACAGAAAGCTCACTAATACTCTTTGCATTTGAAAAATCATCTCTTTTCTTCTTTTTCCTTCTGTTTTGTTTTGGGTTTACTCTTACTGTTTCTAGTTTCCTAAGGTGGAAGGTTAGTTACTGATCTGAGATCTTTCTTTTTAAATATAGGTTTTTAGAGCTATAAAATTTTCTTCTAAGCACTGACTTAGCTGTCTCTCATAGTTTTCAACATGATGTATACTTTTTCAAAATAGTTTCTATTTTCCCTGGACCCACTGGCTTTTTAGGAGAATGTGTTTTAAAATTTTCCGTCTAGTTGTGAGTTGCGAATTTTCCAAATCTTCTCCTAATATTTTTTCTGCTTTAATTACAGTGCAGCCAGAGAGTATGCTTTGTATGATTTCAGTCCTCTCTAATGTACTGAGACCTGTTTATGACTAACATGTGGTCTATCCTGGAGACTGTTCCATGTGACTTTGAGAAGAATGTGCATTTTGTTGCTGCTGATTGGAATGTCCCATAGATGTCTGATATGTCTAGGTAGTTAGTTTATAGTGTCGGTCAAGTCTTCCATTTTGGTTTTGACCTTCTGCCTATTCTCTCCTTTATTGGAAGTGGAATGTTGAAGCCTCCCCAGCTATGATTATTAAATTGTCTATTTCACCCTCCAGTTCTGTCCGTTTTTGCATATATGTACTTTGGTGTTCTGTTGTCAGATGCATTTATGTTTATAATGTTATATCTTCCTGACAGATTGACAATAGATTAAAACTTTTGTCCTATTTTTTATCTCTGTTAACAGTCTTTGTCTTAAAGTTTGTTTTTTTCTGATATTAATATAGCCACTTCAGCTCTGCATTTGTTATTGCTTGCATGGTATATTTTTTCCATCTTTTTTGCCTTCAATCTGTTTGTATTCTTGAATATAAAGTATGTTTTTTGTAAGCACATGTAATTGGATATTTTTTTAAACCCATTCTACCAATCTCTAGCTTTTAATTGAAGTGTTTAATCTATTTACATTTAATGTAATTATTGACAAATTAAGATTTACAGTTGCCACTTTCTATTTTTTTCCATGTCTGATCTTATATATTCCTTGCTCGATCTATCACTGCCTTCTTTTTTGTTAAATAGATGTTCTTAGGGTGCCATTGTTGTTTATTTTACTGTATTTTGGGAGTTAACTTCTTAGTGGTTGTCCGATGATTACAATAAACATCTTAACTTAAAATAGCCTAGTATAGGTTAATACCAGCCTAATTTTAACAGCATAAAAATCTTTGCTCCAATACAGCTCCATTTCAACTCTCAACCCTTCCTGAGTGAGGATAGCTTTTGGAGGGATATTCATTGTCTCCTTTCTGCTAGTTACCATGGGTTATGTCTCACCGTAACTAATGGGTATGTCTTAAAGAATTCCCAATTTGTAGTTAGGGGTTAAATGAAGAGATAAAGTAACCACGTTGCTAGTTAAGCAGTGAACATGACACCTCCATTTCACACAGGAGGTTTTGAAGGAGGCATCCCCATTCACTGAACTTTCCCAGTTTTCATTTGGCAGCTCACAAAATGATTTTATATGCAACTGTAAAACTGTTTCCCACAGTGCTTTAAACAAACTATAATGCATTTTCAAATACAAAGGACTATAGGGAGATTTCCTGACAGGCTTGAATAAAGGTGGGAATTTCAATTTTTTATGAGATTTTTAAGCACTAAGACAGCAGCAGCTCACTCTTGCTAGCTATGAGTGCACTGTAATTCCCAAGCTGAAGAGGGTAAATGAGCATTCCAGAGAATGCAAATTGAAAAAAAAAATACATTTACAATTCATGTGTCACAGAAACAATTATTCTTCAAGTTTTATCATCAGGAAATGAGAAAGGCAAATCAACTATATATATATATATATATTCATACACATACATTTATATAATGTATAGCACATTTCTTTGCATTGCAATGATATTTGGCCATAGGCTAAAACAGAAAGTGTGGCTGGCATATAGTAGTTTCTATATGGTCTTTCAAATCATGTGTATCAGTACAATTCAAAATAGCTTGCTTATTTGCTTGATTGGTGCTGATCTTAGGTGGATCTGAACTTGGGTCATGGTGTTGCCACTTACTCCTGTGTGACTTGCACTTCATCTCTCAATCATTCAATCTCTTTATGCCTCAATTTCTTCAACTAAATAAAGAGACTTAAGTTTGGTACCCCCCTCACAGGGCTATTGAGATGATAAATCCATGTGATTAGGCATTGCTAATAATACGGGTTAATTAAAAATAATAATAGAAACTATTTTGAGCACCTGCTACATGCAAACCAATGTAAATAGTTTGATAAGTGGTAGATGGAATATACTGAACCCATGCGATTCAAATATGCTTCAAGGTAAGTCTGAGAAACAAGAACTAATGACATAAAGAATGCTGACGTAAAGCAAATCTCAGTGGAATTTCTAGGGGAATTGGGAATGATAGGATTAAAGTAAAAACTGCACTGGCATTGTAACGTATCTACTTACCATTTTCAACAGAGCTCTTTTTGGGGCAATTTCTCACTACACTTGTACTTTCTTCAATACCCTCAGAAGTTCTAATATCGATTGGTCTTTGAGTTCAATAATAAATTATCTTCATTTTGACAATTAGAGATATTTTAAAATTATACACCAGGAAGACCCAGAGGGATCGGGTAGAGAGGGAGGTGGGAGGGGGGATTGGGATGGGGAATACGTGTAAATCCATGGCTGATTCATGTCAATGTATGACAAAAACCACTACAATATTGTAAAGTAATTAGCCTCCAACTAATAAAAAAATAAATGGGAAAAAATTATATATATAAATCATATAATATAAAATAATTAATATAAAATAGATATAAGTAAAGTAAATTACATTTTAAATGGTTCTGAATGAGCTTTGTGCTTTCCAGTCATCACATTTCATTCATTTCACTTCTTACTTAAACAATATTTCCGTCTATTATCTGTCAACTCAGATCTTATCCTATCTTTTAGAATCATCACCAATACCAATTCTTCTCTGAAACTTTTTGACAAATCTGGCTTTTCAGCTGGAACGTAGAGCTCAGCAAGGTTTATACTTTTTTTTTTCAGAGGTGGAAAAGTGGCCATTTAGAAGTAGTTTTTGGTTTGTCTCTACAGTAAGAGGAAAAATTCACCTTTATAGGAAGAGTTTTTATTTGGAGAAAGCACTCTAACATGCATTTTGATGACGCAGAAGTAAAGCCAAAATGCTACTCTGGAATGGGGACACTAGGGGCCGTAAGGAGCCAAACTGCCTTGCACAAAGATGTCAATATTTGACTTTACCATGGAGTTACATCTTCAATGCATTAGCTTTTGCCACAATAATGGTGCACAACACAAAACCTCAAAATGCAGTGACTGAAACAGAAGTTGGTTTTTTTCCCCACAGATCTGAGTCAGCTGGGTTGGTTTTGCTTTGCACTGCAGCTCTGCAGCTCTGGGTCTTTCCCTCATGTCTTTCATCTTCTCTGGTCCCACTGGGCTCTTCCGGATACATTCTTATGGTGATGGCAAAGGCACAGCAAGCGGCAAGCCCAACCACATGAACACTTTCCAAGCTGATTTTTGCATTGCAGCTGCTAACATCCTTCAACCCCAAACAAAACACACGGAGGAACCCAAGTCAAGAGGCAGGGACTTTAATAAGAGGGAACGCAAAGCTATAAGGCAGAGGGTATGGACAAAGGAAGAGGCGAAGAACTGGGTCCAGTAATTCAGTCTCTCAGACATTGCCATGAAGACATCAGTTGAAACTGAGGGAAGGGTTTGGGATTTGGAATTCTACTTGCTGGACCAGGGAAAGGAAAGCAGAAGGTGAACGATCTTCACAATGTAGGAATAGGTGGGAATTGATGAGAGAGTTGGCTGTGGCCATTTTGTGATACTCAAGTTGCTTGGTAGGGTTCCTTAAATGTTACTGCATGATAGTAGCTGGGTTGGGAACGTTGAGACAGGCCCATGAACAAAGCAAAATCAGGAACATTGAACTGGCAATCCAGTTTTGGAATGATTGTAGAAATCTGTCTACAATCCGATGCATGGCCATGAAGGTAAGCAACAATGAGAGGGAATTGTGGGAAATACGAGTTTTCCTCCAGGGTTTTTGGAAATAGTCTTTGTGGGCAGCCCTGGAGAACAGTGAACTTTCTGGTAATATTGGCACATAGAGTCTGCTCTTTGAGATATCACAGTTGTGTGATAACTGTGAAGCAGGACATAATTAGGTCTGCCTGATTCAAGCAGGTTTACCAGTGATATCATTAATTATAACTTGTCTGTTTTAGATTAGACTAGGTTTTGGTTCACTTCCTGGACCTCTTAGCCCAAACTCTGTTTATTTAGATACAAAAGTTACATATCCCTGTAGGCTTAAGTCATACATCTCATGATCACTTATATCTCTGGTCATTTACTCAGTCCATATTTAGGAAATCTAAGCTATATACAAGATAAACAGCTGTGTAAAACGAAGTTTCTAATTTTAAATTATCACTGCAAATAAAGCAATAACATGATAAGACAGATGACACAAAGTCTATAAATATTTTGAAGAGAGAGGCACTATTCAATGAAAATCTTGACCTATAGAAGTCTAAAACAAACCTGATCATGGTAACAACTCCCTTAATGTTTTTAAGTGAACTGTGACAACCAGTAAGTAGCTGGCTCAGCATTCAGAATGTTAAGTACATAAGCTAAACATATATCATCTAAATGTTAGAATCCATCATGGGACTCCCAGTGAAGAATATACCACAGAAACTCAAAGTAATTAAAAATGCCCATTTGCTTATGTGTGTGTCGTGCTAAGCCGCTTCAGTCATGTCTGACTCTCTACCACCCTATGGACTGTAGCCTGCCAGGCTCCTCTGTCCATGGGGATTCTCCAGGCAAGAATCCCGGAGTGGGTTCTTCAGTCTTTCCATCTTTCCAACCCAGGGATCGAACCTGCATCTCTTACATCTCCGGCACAGGCAGACAGGTTCTTTACCACTAGGGCCATCTGGGAAGCCCCCATTCACTTACATATTTGCTCAGAAATTAATCACAGAGCTCTTATTATGTGCCAGACACTCACCAGGGAAATAGCAATGAGCAGAGTAGACCAGAGTTCTGTCTTCCTTCCAGTTGGTTGAGAGAGGAGAGACAAAAATCAGCCAGCAAACAAAATGAACAAATCCATCCTAGAAAAAACAAATCCTTTATTCTGATCAAGAAGTGTCCTGGCATCTCCACCATCCTCAAGTCAATGAACTACTACTTGGACTGTGGCTGGATGCGCCCTCTCTGTGTTCCTCGATCACAGATACAGCTCACCTCCGACCTTCCCCAGATACGCCTGCAACTTGTTGCCTTTTGTGTTTCCTGAACTGTACTTCTTCTGCTATTGCCAAATAAACTCAATTTCTGGTTATTTCAAGCTTGCCTCGATTTACCTCTTTATTTAAGTTGCCTCTGGATAAATGAGGCTTCCCTGATGGCTGCCTGCTAAAGCGGGAGACCCAGGTTCAATCCCTGGGTTGGGAAGATCCCCCGGATAAATGATTTTAAACTGTTTCGTAGTGCCTTGAACAAACTGGGCATTCTACAAATAGTAGATAAAGGGATGAATGAATGATTGATTACATAATTCCATAGCTCAGTGAAGAAATGCTCAAATAAAATATAGGACAATAACAAATAACTCCAAATATTATCATTGCTCAAGATTTATTTTTGCAACCTAAGGGTATGGTCATACTAGCTTCTGTCTTATACCAGATTTCCTGGCT
Source organism: Cervus canadensis (assembly GCF_019320065.1). Lineage (NCBI taxonomy): Eukaryota > Metazoa > Chordata > Mammalia > Artiodactyla > Cervidae > Cervus > Cervus canadensis. Next base: position 7,834,494 of record NC_057388.1, on the reverse strand, counting down.
TCATCCCACTATTTAGGGCCAACTCCAATAAGCTGAAACAGGAGGTTTAAACTAAAACATGTTAAATGAAAATCCATAGCACTTTAAGGAGCTTCCTTAGTGGCTCGGGTGGTAAAGAGTCCGCTTGCAGTGCAGGAGACCTGATTTCAGTCCCTGGATCGGGAAGATCCCCTGGAGAAGGGAATGGCAACTCACTCCAATATTCTTGCCTGGAGAATTCCATGGACAGGGGAGCCTGGCGAGCTACAGTCCATGGGGTCGAAAAGAGTTGGACATGACTGAGAGACTAATGCATAGCACTTTAAAGAAAAGTTCTTTCTCTGGCAGGCAAACATTTTAAGAATGTTAATTGGAACAAATTTTATATTGCAATCTTTTGTCACATTGTAAAATAATCCCTAACCAACTGCAGGGATTCTGTCGCTGGGAAGTCATTGCTGTTGGCAAAATTTCGGTGAAAAGAGAACAATTGTTGTGTTCTATTGTTTAAGGGAATTGAATTGATTCTTGCATATGTAAAAAGATGATAGATTCTAAAAAATGTATGTACAGTTTAAAACTCAGTTATTCCCAACTGAAGTTGGCAAAATGGTAGCCTAAGGGATTAGTCAATTTATAATCTACCATTCACAGATGCATTAACTGTATAAAGAAAATCTTAATGTGTAGGACTTTCCTGGTGATTCGGATGGTAAAGTGTCTGCTTACAATGTGGGAGACCGGGTTCAATCCCTGGGTTGGGAAGATCTCCTGGAGAAGGAAATGGCAACCCACTCCAGTGCTCTTGCCTGAAAAATCCCAAGGATGGAGGAGCCTGGTTGGCTACTGTCCATGGGGGTCACAAAGAGTTGGACATGATTGAACGACTTCACTTTCACTTTCTCTTAATATGTTAGACCCCAATAAGTTTTGAATATTGATTTAACACCAAATTGTCTGATTGCAATTCAACCAAATTAAAATTCTATACCAGTGTCCTCCTGCTCTCAAGAGCCAATTGTTCAATTTCCAGGAACCAGTTGTAAAAACACCCATTATTATCAACAAGATTATAAAAACTTACAGATAAACATAAGGGAAATAAGTATTCAAAACTCATCATCATTTCTTACTAATTTGATTATATTTTAATGTTATTTATGCTCTTGAGGTTATTTATGTCTATTGTATCTGTATGGCAGAAATATATATACATGTACACACATGGGCTTCCCTGATAGCTCAGTTGGTAAAGAATCCGCCTGCAATGCGGAAGACCTCTATTTGATCCCTGGGTTGGGAAGATCCCCTGGAGAATGGAAAGACTACCCACTCAAGTATTCTGGCCTGGAGAATTCCCTGGACTGTATAGTCCATGGGGTTGCAAAGAGTCGGACACAACTGAGCGACTTTCACACTATTCACTATGTGTATATATAATATATATATAAAACGGGATGCTAATGAACAGCTTTTTAAACTCCATGTTCAGTGGTGTTACCCTGACAGTGGCCATGGTGGGAGGATTTATCCCATGGAAATTAGACAGCACTATAAGTCAGGGCTTAATTTATTATTGTTTTCTTGATTGTCCAGACAGAGAAAGTGATGGAGAGGTAATGACATACAATAAACTTAAAAGTGTGCCCAGGAAGTGTATTGGAGAGCCAGTTGGTAGACCCTTACCAGTACTCACTGAAGCTAGGGATTCGGATTTCGGGTGCATTAACCTAGAAGCCCTATGCCCTGTGTCAGGGTCCATTCTCTAACAATGAAAGTCCTGACCTTGGGATAGAAGACCGTGCTTGGTTGGGAGTTAGTATTCATCAGAGCTCATCTTCTCTTATAATTAAATCTTAAGCCTGTTCCTCAGCTTTTTATATCTTTCCACTGCAGGAAATGGGAGATTCTTCATATGCTACCAGGAAGACTCCCCTTGGCTTTCAAACTTGACTTTTAATTGCTGAGTAATTGCCTTTAGCATGTTTTAAAAAATCTTTTCCCAGAGTGTTAACTGAGCTTAGCAATAAATCACCACTCAATTCCAAAGTCCTTATAGATATGATTTCTCCCATACTTCTCAAATGCCTTTTGAGAAGTGTACCAACTAATGCCTTTATTTTCACTAGTATACAATCCTGACTTACCACCAATAAATTGCTGCCTAGTGTGAGGGGCATGCCACATACCATCCACGTTGGGGTCCTCATTCCCTATCGGTCGGCAGGTGGTTCAGCTCCAACATCCCACTGAAGCATCTGTTTTCTCAGCGCCACTCCCGAGTCATCTCAGGTTGGGTGTCCCTGGAAGCAGACTATGAGACAGAGCTTAGCAGTGTGTGTGTGTGTGTTCAGCCACTTCAGTCGTGTCTGACTCTGGGCGACCCTCTGGACCGTAACCCGCCAGGCTCCTCTGTCCGTGGGATTCTCCAGGCAAGACTGCTGCAGCGGGTTGCCATGCCCTCCTCTGGGAGAGATTCCTGGCCCAGAGACTGAACCCAGGCCTCCTGTGTCTCTGCATTGCAGGCGGGCTCTTTACCCACTGAGCCACCTGGGAAGCCCCAGGTTTAGCAGCATGTGTGTGTGTTGGTCACTCAGTCATGTCCGACTCTTTGTGATCCCATGGACTGCAGCTCACCAGACAGCATGTCAAACAGGAGATGTTCCTGAAATCCACACCTGTGGAAAGGAGAGGAAGGAAGCAGAACTGCGCAGAAGGAAAACCTGAACACTGATGTAGTCTGAAGGAAGGCTTCAGCCAACCCCACGGAGAGGTCTGGAACTTGGCTGGTCCTTCACAGCGGTCCCACGGTGGGCATGGCATATAGGCCTTTCTCCCCTGCACGGATCAGTCTTACCAGACGGGAAGAAGACGTGACCCCATGCAGTTGTCTGAGCTGTGGGCAGTCTCCCATGAGGGCTCTCCTTTGAGGACTCCCAGTAGTCTCACCCCTGAAGCATGCACCTCCTACAGTGCTCACCACGTACCACATGTGCACTGCTCTAGATCTGGGGGTATGAGCAATAAAGGAATCAACAAGGAAACCTGCAGCACGTCAGGCGGCGATGAGTGTCACAGGGGGAAATAAAGCCGTGTCACAGCTCCAGTCACACGACATCCGTGATGTTCTCCAAGCCCACACTGTGTTTCCATTCTGAAATCGTTGCTGTTTCCTCTGCTTGGAATGTTCTTCCTTCCTGCAACTTAAGACCTCTCTCCCTTTAGGTAGTGGCTCAAATGTCATCTTATCAGTAAATCACTGTCTGACCATTCTATTGAAAATTGCAGTATTCCCCCAACATACACACATCCTAGCATTCTCTATATGCCTTTCCTCACATATCAGTTTTCTCTGTTTTCCTGAAAAAAACTGCTCAGCTACCCTGGGCTTCTCGGGTGGGTCAGTGGTAAAGAACCCGCCTGCCAATGCAGGAGACATGAGTTCGATTCCTGAGTCGGGACGATCCCCTGGAGTAGGAAATGGCAACCCACTCCAGTATTCTAGCCTGGGAAATCCCATGGACAGAGGGGCCTTGTGGGCTGCAGTCCACGGGGTGGCAAAGAGTCAGACACGACTGAGCAACCGAACAACAGCCACCCTGGCTGCCTGTTGCCGCTCTGAAGCCTCAGCATCCTTACTGAGACCTTAGTAAAATATTTCTTTCTTTTCCTTCATTTTCCCCAAACAAGGAACACAGCACTGTTCAGCAAGGAGAGTGGCTACTCTGCTGGGTCCCCCACCCCTCACTTCTGCCCCTTTCCTCCCCCACCCTCTCCACCAAATGATAACGTCATTTTTCTCAACTGGGGGAAAAGAAACTAATAGGAAACTGATTACAGCAGATCAGGAGGAAATGATTTTAAATGGCTACAGAGTGGGGTGCACACACATGACTGGTTTCCTGTGAGCAATTTTACTTTCCTCTTTGGCGGAAACCAGCTTTTTCCTTTGCAAAATCCTCCTCGGTGGGTCGAGCGCTGTTCCTGAGTGCCTCTTGATGAATGCACGTGCTTGCTTAGCGGTTGCCCCTCCTGTCCCCCTGGCTGGATTTGAATGCCTTCATACTTGAAAAGGATCCCTTTAAATCCTTTTCGATCTGTTCCCCCAGCAGATGTGCAGTAGCATGTACTCAGGCTCTGAATCGTGGGGTGGGACAGAGGTTTCAGCATACTTGGTACAGTTGGACTCTCAGTGTAAATTCAAAGCCGACACAGTAGTTACGATCTGAGCAAAAGAGAAGGGCCGGCCTTTCTATGCTGTGCAGTAATGCATGTCACTGTCTTGTCGTCGGAAAGACAGACACTGCCAGCGTACAACTACACGTGTGGTCACCGACAAGGGTTGAGTGCTTGATGCTTTCTCCAAGGCATCATTTTCCTTCCATTTGCCTTGCCACTTCCTTTTCACGGCCAACCCTCCATCGTGCCCATTCCAACTCACCACCCTTCATGCCCCAGTTCACAAATTAAAGTGTTTCTGCTGGGAGTTATATATTCCACTAGATGACAGGGATTCCCTGCTGGAGTCCATGTAGCTGAAATATCCAGATGGCTGTCATAATTTTTCACTGGACTTTTCAGTGTACCTGGCTATTCTTTCTCATTTCATCCATCATCAAAACATTTCTGAAAGTCATTTCCTCCAAAGAATGGCAAGGTGAAGCTTCAAGTAAGGGGTTCTACACCAAAGTTAGAAATTGCACTTGAACTCAGAGAGCAAGTTTTTCAAAACAAATGTTGACTGAAGTGAGAAGATTAACATGCCTCTAAAATGTTTGCCTTTTCCCTGTTTATTAAAGTTTCTGAACAAATATTTATCCAGCACTTATGATGTGCCGGACATTTTTCTCAGTGCTCAGCATATCACAATGAAGAAAATGAAGCCACTGAAACTGTGAGAGCTTACATTTCAGATAGGAATGCTGAGAATAAACACAAATGCAATAAATAAATAAATCACACAGATCGTTAAGAAACTTCCTATGTGATATAGGACTAGCAGTCCAGTGGTTAAGACTCTATACTTCCACCCCAGGGGCCACGTTTCAATTCCTGGTCAGGGAACTAAGATCCCACATGCCACGTGGCATGGACAGAAAAAATAAAATAAAAACTACTGGTTTGCAAACATAAAAAAAGAGAGTATGTTGAATTTTTAAAAAATGAGAAAACAGGATAAGGAGAATCAGGAGCACAGGTGCAATATAAAATAAGGGGTTGGGGGCAGGTTTTATTGATGAGGTGATGTCCGTATGAAGAGTATTTGCTTTTTTCAGGCAAAAGTGACAGCCCCCAAAAAGGCCCTGAAGTGGGAACTTGCCAGGCATGTTTGAGGAACAGCAAGGAGACCAGTGTGGCTGAAGGGAAGTGAATTTAGGGGAGAGAAGGAGAAAAAAAAAGGCTCAGCTAGGGAACTGGGGTCAGAACACATAGGGCCCCAAAGACCACGGTAAGGATTCTGGCTTCGAATCTGGTTGAACTGGGAAGCCCTTAGGAGATTCTGAGCAGAGATGTAATCTGATCAGATTTAGATATAAGAGGGTTACTTGGCTGTTGTGCTGAGAATAGATGTTGGAAGGGAAAAGGCTGGAAACAAAGGAAAAGGTTAGGAAGCTGGTAATAGTGATGCAGGCCAAGATGGTAGCAGAAGTGGTGCTGAGAAATGGTCAAGTTTGGGATGTATGAAGAAAGCAGAGGAAGAAATTTTCTGATGAATTGGGTATGCGTGCATGCTAAGTCACTTCAGTCATGTCCAACTCTTTGACACACCATGGACTGTAGCCCACCAGACTCTGCTGTCCATGGGATTCTCCAGGCAAGAATACTGGAGTGGGTTGCCATGCCTTCCTCTAGGGGATCTTCCCTACCCAGGGATTGAACCTATGTCTCTTATGTCTCCTGCACTGGCAGGGAGGTTATTTACCAGTACCGCCACCTGGGAAGGGCATGAGACTTGGGTATAGGGCATGAGAAAAATAAAAGTCAAGGATATTGCCAAAGTTGTGTCTGAGCCCCAGGAAAATTGCATTGCCATTTAAGTGAGATGGGAACAGCTGCAGGGAATGCAAGTGTGGGTGTCAGGAGCTAAGTCTGGGGCATGTTCAGTTTGAGACAAGCAGATGGCAACGTGGTTGGTAACTATATATGAGCCTGGAGATCAGGGAAGAGGTTTAGGGTGAAGAGATGAGTTTAGGAGTCCTAGGCATTTAAGTGTGGCCCTTAACCATTGTTCTCTCTCTCCTATATTATCTGGGAGACAGCAAAGGACAGGGAAGCCTGGCATGCTGCAGACCATGGGCTTGCAAAGAGCCAGACATGACTTAGCAACTGAACAACAACAACGCCTATATTATCAAGATGTTAGTTTTGCACTGGACCATTTCCAGTAGCATACCAACATGGTCCAACAAAGGTCCTTAACCTTAACCACTGGGTTAAGACTTCACCTTACAGTGCAGAGATGGTGGGTTTGCTACCTGGTCAGGGAGCTAAGTCCCACATGCTTCATGGTCAAAAAAAGAAAAAAAAGAAACAGAACATAAAACAAAAACAATATTATAACAAATTCAATAAAGACTTTTAAAGGGTCCACCTAAAAACAATCTTTTAAAAAGTGGTATTTAAAGACACAAGTCTTTAGAAGGTCACCAAGAAAGTAAGTGTAGATGGAAAAGAAAAGAAGATCAAGAATTGAGAGACCAGGAATCTCAATATAAAGAGATCAGGGAGGAAAGAAAAACCAGTAAGACTGAGAAGAAACAACTAGTCAGGCAGAAGGTAAGTGTGGCATCCCAGAAGCCAAATGGAGAAAGGTGGAGACAAGTGAGAATCGAGAACTGACCGTTGGATTTCACAATCGGGAGATCATTCATGGTCTTGATAAGAGCAGTCTCAGTGAAACAGTGGAGAGAGGTACACATCTGATTGGAGAGGACTATGGAGAGGAAGGAAGGAGAAGAATCAGAAACAGCAAGTCGCGACATCCCTTTCAACACATTTTGCTAGAAGTGCCCAAAGAAATGACGTGATAGCTTGTAAAGGAAAGATGGGAGGGGAGCAGCATGTTGGTATGCTGCTGGAAACGGTTCAGTGCAGAGCTAACGTCTTGATAATACAGGCGTTGTTGTTCAGCTGCTAAGTCATGTCTGGCTCTTTGCAAGCCCATGGTCTGCAGCATGCCAGGCTTCCCTGTCCTGTGCTGTCTCCCAGATAATATAGCAGAGAGAGAACAATTGCTAAAGCAAGTAGGCGAAAAGGATGGGAACCAGTGTCCGTGTAGTCAGGAGACTGGATAGCTCGTCTCTGATCGCAAATGGGACAACAGTGTAGGAGGGGACAGATGGGAGGGTGGAGCTGTGATTGTGGAAGGTGGAGGGTGCAGACATGATTAGAGTCGGTGGAAGTTCTCTTCTTATATCTTCAGTTCCTCAGTAATCTAGAATATGATATCCTCAGCTGAGATGACAGAGATGGGGGAAAGACATTGGAGGTTTGAGGACACAGAAGATGTCAAATACGTTGGTGAACAGGTGAGTGAAGGGACTAGAGGATATAGAAAGGGTACAGTGAGTACTAAGGGCTCACCGAGCGTGTGCTTCTGAATTTAAAGTGAGATCAGTCTGCACACGTGTGCTCTTCCGGGCCATGACAAGTGACCCTCCAGCGCAGACACAGAACTGTATTTAGGCAACATTACATCTTCACCAAACAAACCCGACAGAACAACAGAGGGCAAGGAATCTGAAGGTGTGCACAGAGACGGTGATTGCTGTGGATGGAATTCAGCTGGGTAAAGAGGAATCTGGACATGAAGGAGTAAGAGACCGTGAAAAGGTGCTAGAATTGCAGGCCCCAGTGGGGTCAAAGAATTATAGTCAGAATACTGAAGGATAGAGGGGTGCGATGGGGTGGCAAGTGGGAGGGAGGTTCAAGAGGGAAGGCATGTATATGTGCCCATGGCTGATTCATGTTGATGTATGACAGAATCCGATACAATATTGTAAGGCGGCCATTCTCCAATTAAAAATAAATTTAAAAAAAAAGCATACTAAAGGGAGTGATCCAGAAAGTCAGAAGATGCTGGTCAGAGTGGGATACACGACACCGGGAGAGTGGGAATGGCGTGGCCCGGTAGGGTCTGCCCGTGGGAGTGGGTGACCGAAGCAGGGAGGGCTCCACCACTAAGGAAAAGGTGTCAGGGATCCGAGTACCCAAGACCCTGGAGAGATCATTCACTGCAGAGTTGAAATCACCAAGAAGGTAAAATCTCAAATGGCAAATTAAGGTAAACAAAGTTATGGTACAACTGTGCGATGAAATATTATGCAATTGTTAAAAACAGAATTTGGGGAAAATATTTAAAGATATGAGGAAATGAAAGAATGCCAAAGGGGAAAAAAATCTAAGATATATAATTTTGTATTTAGTACATAATTACCTTAAATTATATCTTTACAGATAGAGAAAAGACTAGAAGACGATAAAATGTCAAAGAAGTTTATCTTGATGTGAAATTTATTTTTTTCTTTGTATCATTTGTGATTTTCTAAATTTTCTACCTTCCTCCCAAAAAAACATAACAAAACAAGGAAAAAGTATTTTAAAAAGAGACTAAACAAGACAGTAACATCAAATTATAATTGCAGTGCATTAAGCTTCCTGACTATTTTTTAAAAATTTAGTCACAACTCAGGTTTCTCACTGTCTTCTAGATAGATTACATAGGTTATGTGAAATATGTCACCCTTCTGTGGTTAAAGTTTAAATTTTCTTTTATCTTCAGAGAATTTTTTTCATACAATAGTTTCTTTTTTCGGTTAACTGGGACTCTAGGAATTTGTCCCAGTTGGGACAAATTGAGACTCTAGAAATTTCTTCTGAGAGTTCTGTAAACAGATGTTCACATTTGAAACGATCTTTCCTTCTAGCTAGGATAATTATATTTTACAGAGGATATGGGAGCACGTAGTTCTATCTCTAAAGCTTTAAGCATCTAGATCTGGAGTGGAGAGCCAGAATGGCTATAACCTAGGTCACTTCTCTACAGCTTCTGCTGTTCAAGGCTAAGTTAGTCTAGGGGTGCATCAACAGATGAATGGATAAAGACATCGTGGTACATATATACAATGGAATATTATTCAGTCATAAAAAGGAATGAATTTGAATCAATTGTGTGTGAAGTGGATGAACCTAGGGCCTGTTATACAGAGTGAAATAAGTCAGAAAGAGAAAAACAGATATCTATTCATGCATATGTATGGAATTTAGAGAAACAGTACCGATGAACCTATTTGCAGGGAAGGAACTGAGATGCAGACAGACAGCACAGACGTGTGGACACAGCAGGGGAAGGAGAAGGTAGGCTGAACTGAGAGTAGTGTTGACACACATACACTGCCATGTGTTAAATAGATGGCTAGTAGGAAGCTGCTGGGCTTCCCTTGTGGCTCAGCTGGTAAAGAATCCGCCTGCAACGTGGGAGACCTGGGTTTGATCCCTGGGTTGGGAAGATCCGCAGGAGAAGAAAATGGTACCCATTCCAGTATTCTGGCCTGGAGAATTCCGTGAACTGTACGGTCCATGGGGTGGCAAAGAGTTGGACACGACTGAGCGACTTTCACTTGCTTGCTTGGGAAGCTGCTATTTAACACAGGGAACCCAGCCTGGTCCTCTGCGACCACCCAGAGGGGTGGGATGGGAGGAGGAGGGAGGCTTGAGAGGGAGGGGATACATATACAATTATGCATTTTTTTAAAGGCAGAAACCAACAGCATTGTAAAGCAGTTATCCTCCAATTAAAAAAAAAAGAGGCTAAGTTGGGAGAACAAGGCTTCCAGTGGGGGGGGGGGTGCGGTGTGTCTTTGTTCCTTGTGACTGGGCATTTTTAAAGAGAATGCAGTTCATTTATTAATAAAAATTATAATTAAGTAATTAGCACAAACATACTTATTCCCTACCAGGGACAAATAAACTTCGTGTTTGTGAACTAACTGGTTGTCTTATGTTGTTCCACCTTTACTTCCAGCTTTCCCAGATCATTTTTTTCCTGACCTATTAAGGGAAACTACAGGAGAAAAGAAAAAGACTTGCTTTAGACTCTCAATAGAATAGATCTCTACCAGCCCTTATCTCGAACACCCTCTGTAGTCTCATGTTGACAATAGAGGAATAGGTTAGGCAAGATATTCTAAGAAAAGGCTTAGGGTTGAACCATATGACATTTTGGAACACAGTAATTTCACACTGACCTAACCTGAGAAACAAATCCCATTTACCATTTTAAAGATTTATTTTATTTTTAACATGTAAGGTTAAAGAGGAAAACTTTTATTTTTACTTTAAAGCAACTTACAATACAACTGAAAGAAAACTAAAAAGAAAATATGGCTGAACTTCAACCATCAAAAGTTTGTGAGTCTAGTCGCCTCTGCAGAAAAGTCTCTGGGGGTGATTTTGAGAGAAAGAAAAAAAAAAAGAACAAACATTTTCTGAAAGCTGAACGATACTAGTTTTAAACATTAAGTTTCAGAAGTCCTGAGGGCCTAGGGTCACATGGCTGTTTCCCTGGCTACTGCACCTTTTAAATCTTTGGCCTGCATGCACGCTCAGTTACTCAGTCATGTCTGACATGTGATCCTGTGGACTGTATCCCGCCAGGATCCTCTGCCCATGGAATTCTACAGACAAGAATACTGGAGTGGGTTACCACTCCTTTCTCCAGGGGATCTTCCTGACCTAGGGATCAAACCCGGGTCTCCTGCATTGGCAGGCGGATTCTTTACCACTGAGCCAGCAGGGAAGCCCAAGAATAATGGAGTGGGTTGCTATTTCCTACTCCAGGCAATCTTCCCAACCCAGGGATAGAACCCATGTCTACTTCATCTCCTGCATTGGCAGGTGGATTATTTTTTAATCACTGCGCCACCTGGAAATCCCCAGATCTTTGGTATCCTCGTTCAAAAACTTAGTGCCTACAGCCTGGGGAGGGAGGAAGATGGAGTGGCTCCCCCTGTAAAATATCACCTGTCTGTCTCGATCCCTAACCACAAGGTCAAAGCAAATGAAAAAGAAGACTCCCATTTCTACATCAAGTTTATGTGAGACTTTCCATTCAAAAATATGTTTGAGGTGTCTAGGTCACTTATAACCCTTTTTATAATAATTTCAATTTTTAAAATTCCACTTTATGGTAGTATGTGTGCTGAGTCACTCAGTCATGTCCGACTCTTTGAGAACCATATGGACTGTATCCCGCCAGGATCCTCTGTCCATGGGATTCACCAGGCAAGAATACTGGAGTGGGTTGCCATTTCCATCTCCAGAGGATCTTCCTGACCCAGGGTTCGAACCCGCATCTCTTGTGCCTCCTGCATTGGAAGGTGTGTTCTTTACCAATGCACTGCCTGAGAAGCCCGTTTATGGTAGTATAAACAGCCTGAAAGGAGAAAAGACCTGAGGGGTAATAGAGAGCCCAATCTCACAGACAAGGAAAGCACATGACTTACCCAAGTTCATGAGGCTAAATGAAGATGTCAAAATTAGATTCTCTTGTGTGCATGTATCTACAGTATAGATTCTCTCCACACACACACACACACACACACCTTCAAAGTCTTGAGATAGCTCTATATTAAGAACTGAAAGAAACAAAAACTAAAAATTTAGTTATAGTTACTGGTTAAAATATCTGCCCACTATAAATTGGAATTCTTATTTAAATGGAACATTTCAATTGTATTAGTTCAGACACTTTGTATTCTGAACAATCATAAATATACAAATAGTTCAAAGTTATAGACATCCAAAACCTGTTTTTAATATATTAACATTGAATTTTTCTATTTCTTCCCATGCCAATTTATGAAATTTCTGTTGATTCTAAAGTAAAAACTTGGCTGCATAGTCCAAAAGTACCAAGAAACTCTGGCCTGCATGATCTAAGATAAGTGGAAGTTTATGCAACTAACATGATTTTGGCAAAAATATACTTTTCTTATTAAAAGAGCCCTATAGCTGTATAAAGAAGGTGTTTACATTAAAGCTAAAATCAACAACAATAATAACAAATATTTACTACATGCCAGAAACTGTGCCTAATATTTTACACACACTCTCATTCAGTATTTCCAAAAATCCCATGGAGAGAGCTACTGTTCTTATGCTCATTTTTTAAAAAATTTATTTCATTGAAGTATAGTTGGTTTACAATGTTGTGTTAATTTCTGCTGTATAGCAAAATGACTCAGCTATACATACATATGCATTCTTTTTCACATTCGTTTCTATTATATTTTATCACAGGATATTGAATACAATATCCTGTGCAATATAGTACTATTGTGCAATACAGTAGGATCTTTCTGTTTACCCATTCTATATATAATAGTTTGTATCTGCTATTATTATGTTCATTTTATAGATGAGGGAACTAGAAAAATTATTGAATTTGCCAAGATAACAAGCTAGTGAGTAGCAGAATTTGAGATTGGAACCAGGCAGTCTTAACCACTTCTTCAACCAGATAGCGTAGAGCAATTATTGGAAAACTGGAAAAGTATGTTTTTGTGTGAATTCAGTTCTTAGTAGAATGTATTGCGTATTTGATGGCTGATAGCATAATTAGCACCATATATGCTTTGGAAATGTTGCTTGTCAAGCATGGAAAAATAAAACATTTCTGCATGCTCTTCTGTTCCCAAGACAAATTTTATTAATTTCCACTAACATGTTGATAGCAATAATGAAAAAATGAAAGATAAACTGTTAGGTTAAGCTTCTACACAGGCATGACCCACCAATTTTCCAAAATGATGGTAGAAATGATTGGGTGGATGGACTTTAACCATTGCATGAAAACAACCCAACATGGCTTGTAAATCATTATTGAACTCATTACTCATTGCAGATTATACTTCTCATTATCATGCCACATGTAAAATCTTGGCAAGATTTGCCTGACATCCAAACCGACTCTTCTAACTGTAGCAGCATGCTTCTCCTGTGTCAGCCCGCTGCAGGTATTTCTCTATCACAATGAATAATTACATCAAACAAAGACAAGAAATATTCTAAAGCTGACAAAACCACACATCTGAAATCTGTATTTTCTACCTCTTGGGAAATTAAAATCTACAAGTGCAGGGGCTTCAGTGCCCATGTCTTGGGGCCATTCCAGGTTTATTAAGAAAGATCTTTTCTTTGCAAGCCTGCGGATTGCAATAATACAGGAAATTAAACTATATTTATAGACTGGACACCAGCATGCCAGCATGCTTTCTTAGCTCTCTGAATCTCCCAGCAAAAACAAAAACACTAGCAATCAAAAGGGTGAGCAAGACATGACAAGTGTTTTGACAGCTCTAGAATACTTTGAGGTATTTTTAGCATATTTCTGAGTCGTATTAGCTTAACCTGTAATAGAATATAAATGAGCCCATATGGCACAGATGTAATTATGTTCCATGCGAGAAATCCCTGTGGTAGGTTGGGGAGGGGGGCCGGGGAGAAGAATACACCAGCCCCACCTCCCCCCCCCACCCCCTCCCCCTCACCACATGTGCCTTCTGGAGGGCATGATTTACACATCATTTGCATCCAGAAGAAAATGAAGAAACACAATGCTAACAACACGGGGCTGAAAAGGGCAAGCAAAAGATTGGGGATCCCTAGGGGTGCTGCTCTCTGTGACTGACATCCAGCTAGGAGCGGAGGCAGTGTCCCCTCGGGACCACATTTGATGAAGCGATCTTTGATTATGTGGGCACAGCAATCATAAGGCGTAATTATTATTACTGCTAGAGAATGGGCGACACATCTCTGGGGAAAGCTTCTGTCACAGACACTTTGCCTGCACGCTGGAAGCAAATGTTCTCCCAAGGATCATTTTCATTCCAACCTGATATTTAGCTGAAGCTTCTTTGACTACCAGTCATGAAACATTAAATATAGATTAGAGCCAGAGAGATGTTGAAAGTTGAAATTCACCGGAGGTGCACGCCTGTGTCCTTGAGAAGCAACACGCATGCCATCCAGATGTTGAGCAGCAAGTCAGAAAGGTCCCAAGCTGCACGGAGGCCACAACAGAGGGGAGCGGGGATGTTTAGCATTCCACCAGCCTTCTGCTCCGTTTATTTGTCCGACATCCATTTAGCAGAGAATCCTAACAGACTGTTAGTTGGTAGATGTTGCAAAGTGTTCACTATCCGGAAAGAATGAAGAAACGCTTTGGTGCCAGGGAAGGGAGTAATTCAAAGCACGTAATTGATTTTCCACAGTTTCAAACTGTGATAAGACTAAGGCCGAACAACAGAAACATGTGTTAGCAGTTTTGTCTGTGTTTCTCAATGAATCCACTTAAAAAAAGAGCAACCCCCCGTAACTCGTAGATGGTTAACTGGCTTTGAACATCTCACCCGATATTAACCAACACTCGCAGTGGAATTTGGAATAAACTGGCCCCTTTGCAACAGTCTACAGAAGGGCAGCTGTGCTGGGCGAAGCAAAAATCTGTCCCCCAGGTGAGGGATGGGAACACCTCTTCCGTTTCCGCCCGAATCGCCAGAGCCGTGTTTACACTCGAGGTTTCCACTCGGGCGCCCTCCTCCAGCCCCGACCTCGCCCACTTTTGAGAACACGAATCAGAGGGAGGCTCTGATACAAGTTCGAAACGTGTGACTGGCGTGTTCGGGGAGCCCTCTTGCCTCCTGGCAGCCCCTGGAACCTGGAGCTAGGAAGCCAGTCACCCTGGAGGCAGGAAACTGAGTTAGAGGAGACCAGGAGATGGGTGGTGGGCAGGGGCAGGAAGTGAGACCCAGAGACGCCTGTTCAAAAGGGCTGACAGGTACTGGCTGCAATAAACAAAGGATTTTTCATTCCCACAGACCTTTAAAAACTGCAAGTACTGGTTAGTTCCTCGGGTCTTTCTGGAAGCAAAGAACTGCATTAGATGTTATACTGACCGCCCTGCCCTTTTCCAGCTCTAAGATTTTACCTTTCTATGAAATTAGCTCACAGGATTTCTGAATCTCTCTTCCATCAAAAAAAAAAAAAAAAAAAAAACTGGGGCGACGGGCAACCAAAAGCTTAGTCTGAAGTTGCACCAGTCACTGGGGGTCTCATCTTCGTGCTTCAGGGCCTAAGGTGGTCATTAACAGTCAGCAAGCCAAGTGCCCCGAGGCATGAGCGAGGGGGAGGGGCAGAGCGCACTCTGACCTTCCAAGCCTCCTCCCCAGCTCAGGATCCAGGCCCCTTCTGCAGTGCCGATCCTTGCATTTATACTGATGGTGGGGGTAGGTTTGTATCGAGTAGCCTTGAAGTCACGTTTAAACAAACACGATTCACCAAAAAGAGGGGAAACGCCGGTCCCTACCGATCTCTGTTCTATTTCCCTAAGAACTCCGGCAAACTGGGCAGGAAAGGAATCTCAGGAAATATTGCCAGACTCCATCCAATGGACAGCCCTTCCTATAACAGTTGTAGGGTGGGTGGGGGGGGGGGGGCAAGGGGTGGGATGGGAATTGTTTCACCAGACAGGAACCCCTTGAGTTGGATCTTAAACATCAACAGGCGTTTCCTAGGTGAATGGGGCTGGAGGTGTGAGGTGCTGAGGAGGACGTTCTTGTGGTTGGAAGGGCACAAGGAGAAACAGGGAGATTTAGAATCATACCTGGCAGGGAACTGCAAATCGTCTGGTCTGGCTAGCAGGTAGTGGTGAGACGGAGGTGAAAGTGAGAATCTGGACAAATACATGGATGGCGGCCATCCTGAGGTGGCTGCTGCCACGGAAGTGTCCTGAGTGGGGGCAGAGAAAGGACGGCACAGTGGTTGTAAGATCACTTAGATGGGATTATAGCAGCCCGGAGAGAGGATAAGTTCCTGAACTAGAGCGAAAATGGTGTGGATGAAAAATAAAGTGGGTAGGAGAGAAGGTAGGCTGGTTAAACCTACCGGACTCTGGCTTTAGAGTGTGAGAGATCAGGAAAGGAGGCATCTAGGATGACTTGCAAGATGAACAAATAATCCCCAAAGCATTTAAATTTCATTCCCAAGTTCATTAAGGTGGCTCAGATAGTGAAGAATCCACCTGCTGCTGCAGGAACCTCAGTTTTGATCCCTGGATCGGGAGGATCCGCTGGAGGAGGGCATGGCAACCCATCTCTGGTATTCTTGCCTGGAGAATTCCATGGCCAGAGGAGCCTGGCGGGCTACATTCAGTCCATGGGGTCGCAAAGAGTTGGACATGACTGAGGGACTGATACTATGATAATTATTGGTAGCGGTTTTTTGTTGTTGTCTTTTGCTCTTATTTTGTTTGGGGAGGGGGCTTGATTTGGGACCCCCTGGGGATCTCCTCCATGGGTGGTCAAGGGAGGGAACACCGAGGAAGAGCTAGGATAAAAGGACGTCTGCGACAGGAACCTTGGGATCACGAACAGAGCAGGAAGGGTGCTTGTAGTCACTGATAGACCCTTTGGGGAAAGTCATGTAATAAAACGTATTAAAAGTTTTTAAAAGTTTTATATCTATTGACCCAACAAATTACACTTGTAGGACTCTATCCTAAGGAAATGACCCAAAGTACTCAAACTTTGTTGTGAATGTTCACCTCAACATTATTATAATGGGAAAAATTCTAAGTGGTCATTAATTGAGCTTTAGGTATATAATTGCTCTATAAGTACTTGTTGATACAGTTACACAAGAGAACAAAATAAGAAGCCCAAAAATTGGAAAAGAGGAGGCAAAATAATCATTATTCACAAATGAGATGGACATCTGTGTAGAAAACCCCAAGAGAATCAACTAAAATCTGCTATTATATATATAAAACAAGAAAATTCAGTAAAATGACAGATTATAAGATTTATAAAAATGTTCACAGCTTTCTTACATACAATGTGCAATCTAATAGAAAATAGAATTTAAGAAGCCAATCTGTCAAGGGGCCATAAAATGACCAAATAAAAGAAAAGATACATCTTAACTGAAATGAATTTAAGTAGCCTAATATTTAGGGGGGAAAAATGATTCAACAGCATAAGTCAGTTCTCCCTATACCAGTCTCTGCATTTCACAAGTTTCTCAATAAAGATAAGGTTGTTGTTGGTGTTGGTGTTTGGAGTGTTTTGCTTTGTTTGCTTTTGAATAGGAAAAGTGATTCTAAAGTTCATGGTGGGAGTAAGTCATTCAATAATAGCCTGGACATTTTTAAAATTAAGAAATAACACAGGGGGACTAGTCTTATCCGCCAAATTACAGTAAATAAAACCCTTGTGCACTGGTAATTAAATACATGGCCAGATCAGTGGAAGAGAACTGAGAGTCTATTAATAGAAATAGAACCAAATATACACTGGAATTTAGCATCTGATAATAGTTCAGCATTGGCCTGGTCTTAAATTCCAAGGAGATGATGGGCCCTTCAGAGGCAGACAAAGTATTTCAAAATTCACCAGATTCTCAGTAATTACTTGCCTGTTGGGGAATAATGTAATTTGGTTCCATTTTACAGCAGGCAAGATGGAGCATATATTTATTTCAATACAATTGTTTTTACCAATTGATGTATATAATTTAATGTCTACATATATTCCTCACATTTGTATAAAACCAGATATCCAGCAAGCAGTATATGTGTGACATTTTTGCTTAATGCAGACATTTTTGGGTACCCAGAGAAACAAATCCCTTACATTATCATCTTTAGTAAAAGGTTTGATAGGTGAGGCATGTAAAACTTCTGGCTAAAATAAGGTTTGGGGATTATGAACGGATTTAATTTCTGCAAGCCAGGCCCATGACACATTACCGTGGCTAACTAAGCTTTAACTGGATTTCCCATATTGTTGGGCTCAACCTAAACTTGTCAACTTGGGCAAATCCCTTAACCCCCTAAGCCTCAGTTTCTTCCTCTGTCAAATGAAAGAGTGAGGAGAGTTGATCCCTCCAGGCCCTGCTCCCTCAAAGCTTCTGTTATTCTGGTTACAGCAGCCCCTGCAGTGCACTCTTGCAGGAAGCGTTGGGTAAAACAAAAGGAGGAATGTGTTTAGCTAAAACTGGTGCAGACATTTTAGTGAAAGTTGTTACCAGTTAGGAAGAATGGTTTCCAGGCACTTTTGAGCCTGTACTTCTGTGTTTGTTTGTTTTTTTTAAGAATTTGTCTCAATGTTTGTAAATATGCTTACTTATAAATTATACACATTTATTGCCACATATATATGTGTGTGTGTGTTTATCTATGTGTATATAGGTTAAGGTATACTGCAGTGATATACTATGCTCATTCCAACACATCCAAAAATATAAAGGTAAGAAGCCTAATATTTTCTTTCTGGTATATATCCTCCAGAACTTCCGGTTTAGAGAATAAAACCAGTTTACACTTCCATTAGTATATTTAATGGACAAGCTGGTAGCACCCAGAAGGTTTTTCTATTTAATGACAAAAGAAAAAAAAAATACTCGAAACGATTTTGTTTTTCAGCTTGCCAGATGCTACCAATTAATTTGTGGTTGAGAATCAGCCAAGTATGGTTTTAACAATATCCTTGACTCTGAAGTCCCCATCTCTGGGGGCTTCTACCACTATCGTTACATCTTACTTTTTTGTGCCTTAGTTTCTTCATATACCAAATAGAGTTAATATTACATGCCCTATATACCTCACAGAGTTATTGAGACCAAATAGATTATATACATAATATATGAAAAGTGAAAGTGTCAGTCACTCAGCTGTGTCCAACTCTTTGTGAACCCCATGCACTGTAGCCTGCCAGGCTCCTCTGTCCATGGGATTCTCCAGACAAGAATACTGGAGTGGGTTGCCATTTCCTTCTCCAGGGGATCTTCCCAACCCAGGGACTGAACCCGGGTCTCCTGCATTGCAGGCAGATTCCTTACCATCTGAGTCACTGAGAAAGCCCTGCATTTTTTATATATATACACACATACATTGTATTATACATATGTAAAGTATAAGAATTATTATTACCAAATGGACAAATATTAATAGTACAAATTCTAAGCCAACTTAAGCTTCTCCAGCTGACCCAAGTCTTACAGACATGGAACCTAACCAAAGAGGACTTGAAGCGTGTCCCAGGTTGAAAACCTTCTGAGAATAGTGCTGACCTTCTCATCTCCGTAACCTGATTTGTCCCCGGGTAGACATGGATATTTTGGTAGTAGGGCCCCCTTGCTGCTCTGCCCACATCCTGCTCCCCCGACCCTCGCCCACTCACAGTGAGCCCCTAGCAGGAGGGGCTGCCCTTCCTGGGCTCTGTCTTGGGGCCTGATGCGCTTTGCACCCCATTATCAAACTTACCCGCCCTAGGGCTCCTTCTCTTAGAACTTTGCCGTTTCTTCACAGAGAAAGCATCCCAGGACAGATGATATCAGTCCTGATCACTGGTGAAAGGTTAATGCATCAGGCTCAGTCAGTGGGGGACGCTTCCCAGTGGCTCAGGGGTAAAGAATCTGCCTGCCCATGCAAGCAGGAGACCTGGGTGCAGAAGATCCCCTGGAGGAGGGCATGGCAACCCACCCCAGTATTCCTGCCTGGAGAATCCTGTGGACAGAGGAGCCTGGGGGTTCCAGTCCACGGGGTCACAGAGAGTTGGAGTCGGCTGAGCGGCTGAGCCCTCACAGAGTCAGTGGACCGGCAGCCCAGGTGCTCGCACATAGGACACCGGTTCCAGCTTTATTCAAACCTCTGAGAGCAGTGGGGAGCTCAGTCGCCATATCTCATCTCCCTCATAAAGGCAGTTGTTCGGGGAAGTGGGCTGGGACAACCGTCGGAGACTGCACACGCCTCTCTGTGCCAGTCCTGTGGACAGGGGAGGAGCTCAATCTACAATGCCGAAACTTTTCAAAAGTCGCTTGAAAGAGCTTAAAACCAAACAAGTACACTTTGCAATGGAAACGTCTAGCTACATGTTAAAATTCAGTAAAGATAAAACCTCAAGCTAGTTTAAAAAAAAAAAAAGAAGAAGAAGTCAACTTTGAATTAGGAACAAAGTAAATTAGATCTTGGTCTCATGGGTCCTCTAAAGAGATTTTCTACCATTAGTGGCTTGACAGGACTGATGTGGCCAGCTGTGATGAGAAGTGACGTGTTTCTAAACTGGACTGCCAGGCTTTTAACATAAAAACAGCCTTTTGGACCTTGAAAGGCTACTATCCCAGAGAGACCACAAAGCAGAGAGTACGATCAAATAGCTAAAGTGGGGTATACCATGACTACTGGGACAGCCTGACCATTCTATGCAAGGTAGGCCACTTTGGGGTTGCCAGTGGGTAAAGAATAATTGACAGACAATGAGTTTACAGACATAACTTTCTAGGCTATAATATGGCATCAGGAAGTGGGGTACTAAGGTCAAAACAACAACGTGACTGTTGGAACAATGGTAGAACAATGCTTCTATCTTTGCCCTGTCCCTCTTGTGAGACCTCATTCCTCTTGCTTCATTTAGATGTGTGTGTGTGTGCTCACTCACTCAGCTGTGTCTGTCTCTCTGTGACCCTATGGACTGTAGCCCCCAGGCTCCTCTGTCCATGGGATTCTTCAGGCAAGAATACTGGAGTGGATTGCCATGCCCTCCTCCAGGGCATCTTCCCAACCCAGGGATCAAGCCCTCATCTCCTGTGTCTCCTGCAGGTGGGCTGTTTACCACCAGTGCCACCTGGGAAGCCCTTTAGATGTGTAAGTTACATAATTTTATACATTTTTCTGATTTAAAAAAAATACACGTGTAGGATTAAACTGCAAACATTATAAAACTAAGAGTGGAAGTAACAGTTCCTAGGAGAAACTATTTGTGACTCTCCATGGCAGTTTGCCCAGGATGTTCTTGCTGTGCTGTTTTAAGTTGCTCAGCCGTGTCCAATTCTTTTTGACACTATGGACTGTAGCCCGCCAGGCCCCTCTGCCCGTGGGATGTTCTTACTTGACCTCAGTTGTTTTAGCATTATAAGTAACATACCCTTCATTCTCAAAGTCATCCCTGTTTGGATGACAAATTACTTGTTGTTGTTGGCGGTGGTGGTGTTTAGTCACTAAGTCATTCTCAACTCTTTGCAACCCCGTGGACTGTAGCCCACCAAGCTCCTCTGTCCATGGGATTTCCCAGGCAGGAATACTGGAGTGGGTTGCCATTTCCTTCTCTAGGGGTCTTCCCCACCCAGGGATCAATCCAGCAACTCTTGCATTGGCAGACGGATTCTTTACCACTGAGCCATCTGGGAAACCCAAATTACTTGTTACTCTATTGCAGAGTCAGACACAACTAAAGCGACTTAGCACACAACTAAAGCGACTTAGCGGCAGCAGCAGCTATCCAAAATGACACTCTAGACTTATGTATGTTAACTCTTTCGGCCCATTTTCAAAATTCACTCACCTATGAATTTCAGTGGCTCTGAAAGCCATCTCACATATACTCAAGACCAAGGCCCTCACCACTCCTGTATGATTTGCACCGTCTTCCTCTTCCCTCAAAGTGCTTCTGAATCGGCAGCACCCACAGAAGTTCTATGAAGACTTTCCCGCAAGCCCTCTGCTGCCCCATGGGAACTGGGCCACTTCCGTTTCATGTCAAAACCAGTTACAGCACTGATGATGCTGTGACATGATATCTCAGCCATGTCCAACTCTGCAACCCCATGGACTGTAGCCCGCCAGGCTCCTCTGTCCAAGGGATTCTCCAGGCAAGAGCACTGGAGTGGCAAAGCTGCTGCTCTGGGACAACCCAGGGATGGTGTGGGGAGGAAGGTGGGTGGGGGGTTCAGGATGGGGGACACATGTGCACCCATGGCTGATTCATGTCAATGGAAGGCAAAAACCACCACAATATTATAAAGTAATTATACTTCAATTAAAATAAAGTTAAAAAAAAAAAAAGAATACTGGAGTGGGTTGCCATGCTCTCCTCCAGGGGGGTCTTCCCAACCAGGGATCAAACCCAGGTCTCTCACATTCCTGGCATGATAGGTCTAAGTACAGCAAATGTAACCAAACTGCCAAGCATGTGAAGATCCAATGCTTTCAGCAACCCAAAGTTGAGATGAACTCTCAAGTGACCAAGGGCACCCCCTTCATGGTAACGCTTTGTCAGTGAAGTGGGAAAACGAGCTGCTAGTATCTTTCACAGCTTTTAAATGAAAACAGTACTGTTCATGTTCATTCTCAGGCTTCCCTTTTGGTAGGCTTTCGGGAAGGTTCCATCAGGGTCCATCCAAGGGCAATACGGTCATACGTCCCACTCCAAAAACTCTGGCACTAATTTTCCATCAAGCTGGGGCATGTGACTCTCAGCCTAAAGTGACCTGTTTCCCAGGAGGTGCCTTGGTCCTCATTAAAACACAATCCCCACGGTGCCCTCACTAGGCAGGCATGTTTAAATCATAGCCTGATCTTATTTACCACATGCAAGAATTTCTTAATCTCTTTATACTTGTGGTCCCCTTTCTCTTTAACTTTTGCCTCCCTGTCCCACCTTCCATTCAAGCTTCCCAAGCCCTGTGGGGTTTTGTATTACTGTAATGTTTGTTCATTTCCCTGGTGGTCGGTGGTAAAGAATCCCCCTGCCACGGATACAGGAGATGGGAGTTCCATCCCTGGGTCAGGAAGATCCCCTGGAGGAGGGCATGGCAACCCACTCTAGTATTCTTGTCTGGATAATCTCATGGACAGACGAGCCTGGTGGGCCATGGTTCATAGTCTCAAAAGAGTTGGACATGACTTAGTGACTAAAAACATTTGTTTGTTTTGTTAATTCTCAGACTTCTTATAATTTTTTTCATGGTGGTAGAAGAAAGTATGGGGGGAAATCTTTCATGTAAAAAATCTTTCAACTGTTAAGTTCTAAAGAACAAGACCATGTCATAACACAGACTCAGAGCCACACACATATGAGTCCTTAGTAATTGAAGTTCTGGTTCAGAAAACATAACTGAAGGATTTATGATAAATTCTTCATATTATTGCTTCCCAGGTGGCGTGAGTGGTAAAGAACCTGCCTGCCAATGCAGGAGACATAAGAGAAACAGGTGTGATCCCTGGGTCAGAAAGGTCCCCTGGAGAAGGGCATTGGCAACCCACTCCGGTATTCTTGCCTGGGAAATCCCATGGACAGAGGAGCCTGGCAGGCTACAGTCCTTGGGGTCACAAAGAGTTGAACGAGACTGAAGCGACTTGGCATGTATTTCATATTATTAACTTTTTGACAGAATATAAATATAGATGTCAAGATATTACGATTGGGTGGGTTTGGGAAATAGAGATGTATTTTCTTTTTCACGGCATCCAACAGCTGACCAAAGGGGAACAGAACAAATAAGAACAGTATTTTTGTCTCTTCAGGATCTGCTCATGGAAAGCCTACTTTTCATTAGGGCTGCCTCATGTTAAGATGCAAACCATACATGAGAAGCTCCAGTTTGGGTAGTTGCCTACTTCTCACATTTTTCTGCCTTGGTGTTTCCAGAGTTTCTCTTGTCAGTTAGCCAGTAGCTGGCTGTTGCATCCTGATGATATATTCAAATATAAGAATTCAGGGTAAGGTCAACAAAAAGGCTCTCTCAGACCTGGACAGAGCTCTCACAGGCATCTCACATTCCTGCACGCTGCGGCGCTGGGCTTCCTAAGACCCCGGCCTAGTCTGCCAGATGGGACAAGTTAAGATAATTTTAAGCAGCCTTAAGTCACATTGCAGCATTTTGTACAAAGGAACTGAAATTCTGTGCTAATTATGAATATTTATATCATAGAGATGTCTTGCAGAGTAGAGTTTTAAAAAACCAAATTATACTGAGTTTTCACCAGAACACTCCTCTAGACTTCCCACCGTGGGACCTCCTTTGGAGGGGGTGAGTGGCTTCTAATAACATCTTTTTAAATGCTCCGGGAATGTGAGGATAAAGTGTTAGTCGCTCAGTCGTGCCTATATCTTTGCAACTCCCTGGTCGGTCCATGGAATTCTCCAGGCAAAAATACTGGAGTGGGTTGCCATTCCCTTCTCCAGGGGATCTTCCTGCTCCAGGAATAAAACTCCTTGAATAGTGCCTCAGATGCCCCAACTTTGAAACTCAGCACTGCAGCCTAGAGTTATGGAGACATTTCAGGGCAAAAAATACACTTTGAAATGTGTCCATTCCAAATTGACATTTTGTTTATTGATAAATTGTTATTTTCCACAGTTTAGGAGGTTTACAATTTTGCTGAATGTAAGTCAGCATTTGATTAGCTTATGGGAACCTGAAATGCGGCTATCAGAGAAATAATGTGATCTGCTGACTGCCTTTCTTTCCCTGAAATAATGTCACATGTTACTTTGAGATAACATACCCCATCTTTTTAGTGACTGATCCAGTCAGTGGTGGAACCACACAAAAGAATATAGTGTTTATACATATTATCTAATTGATCTAAAGTAGATTTGACTCAAATAAAATTTTAGCCAGGCAATGTGCTAAGCTAGTGAGATATGGAGTAAAATCTACATTTTGAGACTGTAGACGGGTAAGGGATAGAGACAAGGATATGACGTGAGCTCACTATGACGTGAGCTGTGGCAAGCTCTCTGATGGTGAATTACAAGATGCTGTTGGAGGGCACAGTTGGGACACGTGAGACTTGTGGATCCAGGGCAGGAAGGAGAGGTTGGGATGAATTGGGAGAGTAGCACTGAAGCCTTTACCCTCCCACGCATAAAATAGATAGGTGGTGGGAACCTGCGTCTAGCACAGGGGGCTCAGTGCTCTGTGATGACCTAGAGGGTGGGATGGGGGAGAGGGAGGGAAGTCCAAGAGATAGGGGAGATATATATATATATATATATATACTTGTGGCTGATTCATGCTATTGTACAGCAGAAACCAACACAACATTGGAAGCAATTATCCTTCAATTAAAAATAAATTTTACAAAATTACCACCAAAAAAAAAAAAAAAAGAGTGTCCGTAAGGGTTAGGGAGTCATCAGGCACAGAACATGTATTTTAAATGATGACATATTTTCCCAAATCTATCTGAAGTTTTGATGAGGGGTGGTGGGAGACAGGAATGCAGTTGTTGTTTTTTTTTTGTTTTTTTTTTGGAATCTTGAATTAGAAGGACAATAAAAAAAATTCCCAACCAAAAATTAGACTGACTGGACATTTTTTCTTTTGGCACAAAGTCCGCAATTAAATTAAAAAGGCAAATGCATATATTTCACATTATCCTCCCACACACAATGACATCAAACTCGTTGATAGAGCGGATGTGGCACATGACAGAATTAACACTGAGATTTTTTGATTTGGTCTGGCAAGATGAAGTTGTCTGTTCCCATAGGGAACAAGATGACATTTATCAGGGATACAAATAAATGCTCACATTTAGATTAGAAAGCGAAAGCTGAGGAAGACCTGGTTTCCAGAGCAGATGGGCGCTCGGCACCCTGATGGGCTAAAATCTGGGAGACGTTTTTTTCACCCTGGGGATCACTTCTAGAGACGGACAGTGACAGACTGAGGTGTGTCTATGGGAGGGTGAAAAGTCAGGACTGATTGACAAAATCAAGCTGGCACAGGGCCCTTGGTTGAAGATCTGCTCTGTGACAGTCACTGAAGACAGGAAAATGAAGACAACTTCTTACCTGTGAAACCCACCACTGTCCCCCAGGGAAGACCAACACCTAAGCAAATGACACCTAGAAATCTATATAGTGGCTGCTTAAAAAGTTCTGTGGGAGCAGAGAAAGGAGGATTAATTCTGTATGGGAGGTATGAAGGATCTACCAAGAAAAAACAATCGCATATGAGTTTGGCCTTGAAGACCTGTGTTTGGATTTCCTCAGTGGAAAAGGTGGGCAGGACAAAGAGGCAGTGGAGATGACTTGCTGGGCAACAGGACTTCAGAGGCTGGTGTTAGGTCTTCTGCCATCTGGAAGAGTCAGCAGTGGGAGGAACTGCATCAGGATTTAGCCTCTCCTTGACACTGAAAGGCTTGTGCTGAAAATAATGATGCTAGGGTGGCATTAATGGAGTCTATCTTATTTTTAATTTTATGAACGTTACAAATTTTATAGTTTATCACTTTACTCTGGCTCCTAGGAAGCTCAAAGACAAAAACTTAACCCTCTTCCAAGGAGTGTGTCCATGTGCTAAGTTGCTTCAGCTCATGTCCAACTCTTTGCAACCCCATGGACTGTAGCCTGCCAGACTCCTCTGTCCATGGGATTCTTCAGACAAGAATACTGGAGTGGGTTGCCATGCCCTCTTTCAGGGGATCTTCCCGACCCAGGGATGGAACTGGAGTTTCCTATGTCTCCTGCATTAGCAGGTGGGTTCTTTACCACTAACGCCACTTGGGAACAAAACCTTATAATACACCCATTGCATATTTTAAGTTTCTACTCACCCAACACAGTTCTATTACTCACCCAACAGTTCTATTACTTGTAGCAATGTTTTGTACTTTCCTATGTTTGTGTTATACATTTTGATAAGCTATAGGCATCCTTTTATTAATAGAGTTATATATAAAGAAATAGGTAAGCTATGAACCAATTCTAGACTTTAACCCTAGAATTTCCTTTTTCAGTTTATTTGGAGGTATGAAAACTATCATGAGTTTCCTTTCTTTTTTTAACCATTGAATCCATTTCAAAACATTGAAAGAGGCAAAATTGAAATGCACATCAGAACCACAGTGAGATACCATTTCATTAAAATGGCTATAACAAAAAAAGACAATAACAAGTCTCAGCAAGGCTGTGGAGAAATTGAAACCCTCCCCCATTATTGGCAGGGATGTAAAATGGTAAGGCCACTTTGGATACCAGCTCCTCAAAACATAGAGTTACTATGAACCAGCACCACTCTTAAAAGTATACACAAGAGAACTGAAAACATATGTCCACACAAAAACTTGTACACAAATATTCATAGCAGCATTATTCTAATATACCAAAGTGGAAGCAACCCAAGTATCTATGGACTGATGAATTAATAAGCAAAATATGTTATATCCATACAGTGGAATATTTTTCAGTCATAAGGAGTGAAGTACTGATACATGCTAAAACACGCATGAATCTAGAAATCATTATACTAGGTAAAAGACGCCAGACACAAAAGCCACATGGATAGTTCCATTTATATGAAATATCCAGAATAAGCAAATACAGATCTGCTAAAGGGTCAGGATTTCTTTTTGGTGTGATAAAATATCCTGTAATTAGGTAGTTGTGAGGTTGTGTAACTTTGTGGAATATCAAAAGCTACTGAACTTTACACTTTTTAAAAGGGTGAATTTTATGGTATGTGAATTACATCTCAATAGAAAAAGACTGAAAGAATTAGTTGGGGAAGTGGAGTGTGTGGGAGAGAGGTCAGTTTTCTTTTCCTGTAAAGATTTTAATTGATTATCACTTCAACCATCTCTATTTACTTCAGGTACTTTCTACTGTAACTTTCTTTAAAACTCATCACAAAATTTGTTTTCTGTAGCCATGAAATGTGTACAGTTTGTTAACTGGAGGGATGATTGTTTAATGACATTTTTTCCTTCTTAGTCATGAGCTGTCCCTTGAATTACGTATTAAGACTATGTACAAGTAATAAATTAGTGACTAAACAACAACAGCATAGGTAATTCGTTAGATCTAATATTTATTTTTGAAATTTAATATCCATCTTTACTTAGACCACAAAAACACTTTAATAATAAAAATGTTGATAAAAAATTGTTTTCCATATTCCCATGTGTTGTTGTTTAGTCGCTCAGTTGTGTCCGACTCTTTTGTGACCCCACGGACTATAACATGCCAGGCTCCTCTGTCCATGGAATTTCCCAGGCAAGAATACTGGAGTGGATTGCCACTTCTCCTCCAGGGGATCATCCCGACCCAGGGATCAAACCAAGTCTCCTGCATTGGCAAGCGGATTCTTCACCACTGAGCCAGCAGGGAAGCCTGCATACTCCTTTGCTGGATGCTAACATGGCATTCACTCTTCCGAGAGGAGGTGTTACTTTCTGATATATTCCCAGCACAAAGGAAGAAGCCGCTTGGGACTTTCCAAGCTCCAGTAAGTTGTATGGAATAAAATTACTCCATTCTAAAAAGATGTGACCATCCTCTCCTCTGTAACACTGATTATTCTTCCCTATGAAGCAAGTTCTTAACATGCTCAAGACAACATGACTTTAAATATCTTAGGTTTGGTGGGGTTTTTTTAATCTTGTAAAATCAGTTGGGATATATTTTAGTCCTGTGTTACTCATATTTCCCAGTTACCTGGCTTAATTGATGTGAGCAACAACGATGGTGCTTTGAAGTACTCAGGTACAACAGTGGAAATGATCACATTTCTTAGCTGATGAATGAATTGCTCTTTCATAAGGCTTTGTTTATGGAAATAAGTAGAGTATCACCTTGATTAGTGAATTCCCTGGGAAGAAAGTGCCTTCTAAGAAGCCAATTGTATAAAAAACCTAAACAAACAAAATCAGAATGGATGGGAAGCTGAGTTGCCTAAGAGGCCTCCATGCTCAGCTTCTGCCAGTGGCTGCCCGGCTGAAAATGAAGGCCCCAGGCTGAGGGGAAACAGGAGCCTTTTGAAATCCCTGCTCTGCCTGCCCACCAACCCTCCACCTGTTGCTCTATCTCCCTCTCTGCGTCGCTGTCAGACGCTGTGTGTAAGTGAGAGAAGGAGACCCTTCTCCTTCCCTATCTCGTGATCAGTGAACTGACTGGCTTCTGAAAGTCTTCTAACTGTTAATAAAGGAATCACTCTAAGTTAACCTCTGGCTCAGAGGTAAAGAATCTGCCTGCAATGCAGGAGGCCTGGGTTCGATCCCTGGGTCAGGAAGATCCCCTGGAGAAGGGAATGGCTACCCACTCCAGTATCCTTGCCTGGAGAATTCCATAGACAGAGGAGCCTGGCGGGCTACAGTCCATGGGGTTGCAGAGTCAGACACGACTGAGCGACTTTCACTTCACTATGGAATTGAAGCCCTATCCTTTTAAAACAAACAAACAAGCAAACTTATAAGAGTTTTAGACCTGGCCTTGAAGAGGGGCCTGTTGGACACACCACTCTGGCACCTGGCTGTTTCTAATTTCCATCTTTAGGGACAAAGGCAAGCAGGATGCATCACCTCCCTACTTACTGAGAGTTCTAAAAAGCTAGTTCTTATAGTTTTCAGGCTCTGAGTCCAGTAAAGTTTCTACACTGTCTTGATAAAAGGAGGTTTGTAGATAGGAGAAAGGGCTAGGGACTTGTCTTGAGGTTGCGTTTGTTAAACCCTTCACACAGGCTTGAGAAACCCCAGCTGTCCCCATCAAAAACTGAGGGAAGGCTGGTAGGGCAGAGGGTCCTACTGGCAACTGCCCCTTCTGGGTATGTGTCACCAGTTCCACCCACGCTCCCACTACCCCGACTTGGTCTGCGAGGGCATTCTTCTCCAAGCTAGCTCTCTTCCTGGACTGAGCACTATTTGTCTTTTATTAATACTCACTTCCTTAACTTTGCCTAATCCAAATGTTTCAATAAAAACACCTCGAGGGACTTCCCTGGTGGTTCGGTGGCTAGGACTTTGCACTCTCAATGCAGGAAGCCTGTGTTCAATCCCTGGTCAGGGAACTAGATCCTGAGTGCCAGAACTAAGACCCAATGCAGCCAAATATATATACTCAAGAACCACCTTGTCAGAATCACTAGAATGGAGCTTTGGGAACCCCCTCCCCTGGCCAACAAAGTCAGAGTCTCTTAAAATGATGCCCCAAACCCTCATATTTATTAAGCTCCTTGAGTGGTTCTACTGTACACTCAATTTTAAGGATTTCTAATAATCCATTACCATCATTGATAAATATTGCATATTTTGAGGATCATGTAGTTTTATTTCAGTTAGCATTGAATGAGTTTTCATTATAACTTGCCTTATCTGAGATCTTCAAACACACCCTATACCTCCTATATTAATTCAACTTGACTCTAATGAAGCTGTATATTATTAAAAATATCTTTATAGAACAATTGCTGCATTCAAATGAACTTTCATAAAATTATCTCTACTTGGGAAAAAATATAGAGAGGATGAATGGTGTAAATTTTAAAAGAGATAAATGATAGATGTATTTGATCATAACTTTGTACATGCTAACTCATTATTGATTTTGAGAAATTTTCTGTATCCCTATATTATCCCTGAAAATTCAGATGCTTGCAAATAATGCATATTTGGCAATAAATATGAATATTTGAAATCCTTCTTCTTAATAACTTGCTGAAAAAGGCATATTTTTTCAGACATATTTATATGCATATGGGAGGAAAATATGTACTTTTAGCCATAACAGTCTAGATAGAAAAAAAAAATCTTGCAGTTTGTCTCTAGTGTAGGCTAAAAGTCATATTTTAGAGAACATTTTTAATGATGCATTTGTAATGCTAGAAAAATTTCTCCTCCAAAAATGTCAACATAACATTTTAAACTAGGGCAGGCGGGCTCATTACCTGAATTTGTCTAAAAATGCAACCCAGGGAATTGAAATTTTTCTTTTTCAACAAAATGTTTAAATTTGAAGATGAGAAAAAGTTTTCTCTATGAACATGGTGGTAACTTCATAAAGAATTAAAATCTTTAGTCACAGCTAGAAATACAGATCAAATTAGTCTGAAATGGGGTGAATTAGGTAAACTTATTCTCACATCCAGCCCTTCACTAAAGGGCAAGACAACAGTCATTTTGACAGGTGTGTTTCTGATGAAAACCATAGAGTTTCATCACCTGCAATTAAAAAATAGTGGGATTATATTATTGTTCACTTGAAAGATGTTTGACATTAGTCAATCATTGTCACTTTCTGACCTATTTCTGGGACAGACATAAAACATGAATCTAGAGGGAAATGTATTGAAAAGGGAGAAGGAAATGGCAACCCACTCCAGTGTTCTTGCCTGGAGAATCCCAGGGATGGGGGAGCCTGGTGGGCTGCCGTCTATGGGGTCACACAGAGTCAGACACACTGAAGTGACTTAGCAGCAGTATTGAAAAGACATATAGGGTAACAAAAAGGGTAGCAAACAGAGGATATGTAGTGAGAAACATGAAGAAAGATGACATCTGGATATAAAGAAATCTGGTAGAATTAGAGGATGAGAACCGATGTGCAGCCTACTTAACAGAAAATGGGGTGTAGGGCAATCAGTGAGGAATTGACCACTGACAGAAACATACTTTGAGAGGACAAAATGAAGAACAGAAGAAGCTTAGGAATCCAGTTTCTAAAAATTGGAATTGTAAAGAATGAGAATATGATGGGAATACTTCTTTAAAAAAAAAAAAAAATCCTCTAGCTATTTCCAACAGCTAAACGTAGATGTGGCAGGTGGAATTCAAACACTCTAATTCTTAGAGCCTTGTCCTGCATTGATCTAGTCATATGTGGCCTTGAAATTAGGGGAGCAGTCCCAGCTGCTGAGAGTCAGACGGTGAGAGAAAAGACTTGATCCAGCATTGCTGGTTTGAGGGTGGGAGAGGGTCAAGAGTCATGGGAGCAGCCTCTAGAACTTGGAAAAGGCAAGAAAATTGATGTTCCTCTAGAGCCTACTGAAAGAAACACAGCCATGCAAAACCTTGATATTCATAGCCCAAGGAATGTCACACTCTGACCAATGGAATTTTAAGACAGTAAATTTGTATTTTTCAAGTGTATGGTAATTTGTTACAGCAGTGACAAGAAAGTGATACACTAGATCCTGGGGGGTCACCAAGGCACTAGAATATCCAGCTGCCCTTTCTATATTAAAAAAATAATGAGATAATGAAATGACCAACGGCACCCATATAAGCCCTCAACCCTGCTACACTTCAGGCATTAAAATATATTCAGTATGTTCCAGTAATATCAAAGGAACATTTTCACAACCACTATCCAACAAGCTCCCTTTGGCAATATAGTCAACAGGGACAAAAGACTCCTGCAATTCAATTAGTCAGCAGTCTGGTAGAGGAGCTTATTTCTAAAAGGAAGATATGATTCTCTTCCTGGTCATGATTTAGAGTAGCCCTGAAGAACTGCTGCCATGTTACCCAAGTGTACAACCTACCAATTGGTCAGAATTGTTAGCATCCACAAAGAAACAGAATTTGAAACGGTGAATCCCATGGTGGGTATGGAAAGCAGAAAAATGCACTTACGCTATAAGAGCAACATCCCTAGTTGATTGACATACAGAACCTTATTTGTGTCATTTCACCTTAACGTTGCCCATTAACTTAATCTTCATCTGAAAAAGTCTTGTAACACATGCTTAGCCTGAAAAGAGGATGCAGGAACAATATATTAGTTTGCATTATGCATTTTCAATTTCCATCAGTGATAAACATAACTTACAGAGGGAAGAAGGGAAGGGGAAGGAATTATGGGAGAGAAGAGTGAGGAGGGAAAGTGGGAGAATAATGGGTAGAAGTGCGTATGTGCTAAGTCTCTTCAATTGTATTCTACTCCTATGCAAACCCACCAGGCTCCTCTCTCCATGGGATTCTCCAGGCAAGAATAAAGAAAAAGAGAGAAAAGAAATATACAGTGAGGAGAGGAAGGCTAACATCTGTAGATCTAGTGCTTAAGTGAAAGTGAAGTCGCTCAGTCGTGTCCAACTCTTTGCGACTCCATGGGTTGTAGCCCACGGAATTTTCCAGGCAAGAGTACTGGAGTGGGTTACCATTTCCTTCTCCAGGGGATCTTCCTGACCCAGGCAGGGATCAAACTCAGGTCTCCCTCATTGCAGGCAGAGGCTTTACCTCTGAGCCACCTGCTTAAGATGCCATTATATACCTTATTTCTTTAATCCTCCCAACAACCATATGAATTAGTAAAAATTTGTTGGTTCTACCATTTGAGATAAATGGATCTG
Source organism: Cervus canadensis (assembly GCF_019320065.1). NCBI lineage: Eukaryota > Metazoa > Chordata > Mammalia > Artiodactyla > Cervidae > Cervus > Cervus canadensis. The sequence continues at coordinate 7,801,608 of NC_057388.1, read as the reverse complement.
AGGCTAAAAGCTAGTTGAGATTCAAACCACGTCTTGCAAACCCAAAATTCTTTCCAAGATGACATTCAACCTCTTTGTGTCCACGAGTCTATTATCTTGAAATTGATTTTTTTTTTAAAAGAGGAAGATGAAAGGTCATATTTCCAACTCAGGATTACGGCCTATTCACCAGATGTGTCCACTCAGCTACCACTCTATCTACTCCCATGAGACTCAGTTCTGAGAAAGATCGGTTGGCTTTGGCTTGCATTAAATCCCTTTCTTTTTCACTGCTTCCAGGGCCAAATGACCCCAACCTGTCTGTCTTGAGGACATCAAGCAGACTATCTCAAGCTGCTTCGCACACCTACCCCAGCGTCCTTAATGAACTGACAGTTCCTGAGGTGCCGGTGTTGCTCTGCGCGGGCTCCCAATCCAGACTGTCTGCCTGTGAGTTTGTCGCCTTGGGACCTGGAACATATTGTTAACCCTCCTACGGTTCTGACCTTCAAACACTCCTGTAGCCGAATTCTTGCCCTACACCAGCCCCCTCAAATAAAACCCTTCTTTCTCTTCATGAGGACTCAACCCCATTCAGTGCAGTAGGCCCTGCAGATCAGTTTATCCTAAATTGAACCACAGTCTCATAAAAACTGGGGAAAATCCTGTGTGTGTCCCGGAGAACCCAAGTGTAGTGATAAAGCCAGAGGACTGTGTGTGACCAAGAAAACTGCAGAAAGACCTCCAGTCTCCTTGAGTCCCTTCAGCGACTGGAACGTCCTTTTACAAAAGGAGGGGAAGGGAGTAGTCAAAGCTAAGAGTCTTCAAGATGTTTCCATCTCCTCCTTAATTAGCTCAGTGTGAGAGAGAGTGGAACCCTAGCATTTGTACAGAGCTTCACTGTTTATATGGAGAAGGAAATGGCAACCCACTCCAGTACTCTTGCCTGGAGAATCCCATGGACAGAGGAACCTGGTGGGCTACAGTCCATGGGGTCGCAAAGAGTCGGACACGACTGAGTGACTTTCACACTTCACTCACTCTTTACAAAAGGGTTTGCAGTCTATTATTTCATTAGTGTCTCCATTCGACTCATGAAATCCTGTGTGTCAGACTCACTCAAGGAACTCCAGTGTACTTAGCCCAGTCCAGACTGGACCCAGGAGTTCTGCCTCCCAGGCCAAGGTTCTTCCTCTGTAGAGGAACCTTCAGTGACGCAGGGACCTGCGTAAAGAAACTGGAAATGTGAAATATGTAGAATAATAGCATAATATTAACACTTTAAAGAGATTTTCCAGTAAACTTACAGATTTTTTTCCCACTAAAATTATGATACTCTGTGTCCTTGTCTAGATTAAAGTAATAAAAGCAGCATTTATTTTATTGACTGTTATGAGCTGAGTGTTTGCTTCCCCCCAAAATTCATATGTTGAAATCCTAATCCCCAACGTGTAGGTATTTGGAGGGAGGGTTCCATACTTAAGGAGATTTGTCTCTGGCATCTTGATCTTGGACTTCCCAGACCTCAGAACTATGTATGAGAAATAGCTGCCTGTTGTTTAAGCCACCCAGTCCTTGGTATTTTGTTACAGCAGCTTAAGCAGATGAAGACATTGACTATGACTGCGATACAATGTCACAGGCTATTCATCAGTGTTTACAATGTTTGCAAGTCAAAAGTAAAGCCTATGCTGCGGGCACAAGTAAGTCCATATTTTTCTCAATCCTATTTCATAAATGTAACATTTAATTATTTAAAAATATGTATTCACAATGTTAAATATTCCTCTAAAGCAGTGTTTCTCAACTTTGGCACTTGGAGTCAGATAGTTGTTGGTTGTTAGGGGCTGCTGTGTGTATTGTGAAATGCCTGGTATCCTGCCTGGCCTCTACTCACTAGATGCCCGTAGTAACTCTACCCCCAGTTATGACAGTCGAAAAGGGGCCCAGACATTGCCAAATATCTCCTGGGGCCAAAATTGCTCCCTATTGAGAACTTTGGCTTTAGAGTCAAATGTGTAGGTACCTCCTGAAATAATTACATTATCTGCACATCTTTTTATTTCTTTACATCGAGTTTAATTTAAAGATAGCAAGAATAGTGTTTTGGTTCAGTAACAAAGGCAGTGAAAATTTATGTGTATTTACACATAAATTTATGTGTATTTACAAGAAGATTGATAGGAATGGGTGAATCAGAAGGATGACAAGAAGGATGAAGTCAATATAAGAAGGGGTAGACCAATTTGAAGAGTTTCATGCAAATAGAAATGTGAATGCCATGGATTGCCCAGTCCACACCCTACCTCTTCCAACTCCCAATAATCACTGTAGAATTTTACATTTATTTACTTCTTTTTCATTCCTGTAGATGCAACTTTTCATTTTGGGGGAAAACATGGGTTCTAAACCTATTTACCTCTGAGAAGAAGTATGACAACTAAGTGTTGATGTATGGCCATTGGGGTAATCCCTGCTTGAGTTTGTAATCTCATTACAGTGGACTGTACTGACAGAAAAATAAAAGAAATAAAACCATATGCAAAAGTCTAACAGTTCCTTCCTTACAATCTGATAAACTCTAACATCAATCAAAAAAAAACATTGTATTCCAAAGGAATACTTTTGAGAGTCTTTTATAAAAATAGCTACTTGACCTGATTTCATAAGCAGCAAGAACAGGGCTCTAAGTGGCCACTTGAGTTTCTGTCTCTATGCTCCATTTCTTTAGGAGGCAGAAGAGAGAATGGCCAAGGTATCAGTGTGGTTTGCTCCAATGTACCTTCATGTTCCACTCAGCCTCTGGTGATTGGTACTCACTGTCAAGATAGGTTACAAAGGGCCGTATTCACTGGCTTTTCATCCAGTAATGAATGAGGCTAGAACTACAGTGGAATAGTTTTAATGCTGCACTGGTGACTGCCACAGATTTGACTCTATCTTGGGAGCACAATTTGACCCATCATCCCAGTTTGTCCAGGACCTTCCTGGTTTAACACTGAAAATCCCACATCCTGAGAAGTTCCTCAGTCCTGGACAAACCCAAACAGTGGTACCCAGTCTGACTTATGAGTTTTTGACAGAATATTTATTGAAGACAACTTTTAGAAAGTATCTTCCAAGAGCTGGAAAGATAAGGTCAAGAACAGTATCTAAATCTCCCTTTAAAGTAAAAAAAAAAACTCTGTTTTATAACAATCAAGTAGCACTTGGCATTTGGAATATACATTTAACTAGCCTATATGACTTCCAGGTATTTGCTGCTGTGTTTGGGAAGATGAGCATTTCCAAGGGCAAGAGAACAGTCTGTCTCTGAGTGCTTCATTTAAGCAAGGACACGCTGCCAACTTGAAAAGAAATAAAGCCCACACTTTGTCTATGGGGGGATCCTGCAGTTATTCCCCTGCAAATTTAATTCAAACAGGTATAGAGATCTGAAACATGGAGATATCCACAAATTAGAGGATACTTGATTTTAAAAAGGAAAGGAAAGGAAAGAAATCCAGGCCACTGAGAACTATCTCGAAACAGCAATAGTGTTTCCTTTTCATGGTAATCATCCTAGTCCTGTGAACATGTTTTGAAAATCTATATTGTGAGTGAAATTTCTTGAGATCATCTTTATATGAAATATGCATATTACCAATTTTAAAAGCTAAAAATTATCTTCAAGCAAACTGATTTAAAAAGTAGCATGTGTGTATAAAATGTACAAATCAATGCTATTCTAGGATTATTAATTATATGACATTCAACTAGTGTATTAATGATTCCTTTAGAAAATTCAGTGTTATTTTAATCACTCAAAATTATACCTTTTTAGAATATCACTATCTTAAAAGGATTTATTTAGAGAAACTGCTTTTAGAAAATGTTATATTATCTTTTCAAACAATTTTAAGAATCAGCTTGACTTATGAAACTGATGATAACCTCCAGAATATTTATTATATGTTCTGTAAGATATAGATTATACTTGATCCTATCCATTACATGAGAAAGATTTCTGTGATAAATCCTTTTACTTGATCCATTATTAGGCTCCCAAACCAACTTATAAACAAAAGTCCCCAATGGAACTGTTATTAAACAGGAACTTGATTCTGTAATGGAGTAGAGACACTTGTCACCACAGATCATGATGAAACTTAAGAAAATTAGCCTGGAGTCTCTCTTTTTATCACCAGGTTACCAATAATTTGTTTTGTCATTATAGTTATGGTTTTATCCATCCATTGTCAAAGTTATGACCAAACTGAACAGAAATATTTAAGCCCCATAAGTTTTACAGAATTCTGAATCATGAAGCTCAAAGACTGTTTCTCAAATTCTAAAGGTATGTGCCAACAGTTCCAAATATAGATATAAATCCTAGTAGTCACCAGAATTAACTCTATCATGTTTGGCACTTCCCTTGTAAGATCCCATTTCAAACGTAAGGGTCTTAAAATAAGTCTTGAATTTAAGGTTGTATCCCAGTTCCTTTTTAGTAATGTAACTGGGGAACTCGTATATGCAGTCCACATCTTATTTTGATTTCTACAGCTTAATCCTGCAAGACTTTTATGTTTGCATTAATATATTCCATGAAGTATTTATTGACAATATGACTAGTGTCCACCTCAAGACATATGTAATGATCACATTTTGATTATCTCTTAGGCCCCAGTTACACAGAACATTATAATCAGAAATGTATCAGAGCTATCCAGTGCCATAACACTGGTTTCAATTAATTGCATGTACATTACATAAAAATCTGGCTTACAGCCAACAGATGGATGAGAAAGCAATAAAAGCAAGAGCAGCAGAAGATGAACACAAATACACACGGAAAATAAGACATCCTTTAAAAAAATAAATATGCACCAGGAGCGAAACAGGGTATCATGGAAAGTGATCTGAAGTCACTCAAGTCCTGAGATGGTTTGTGGTTTAGGCATTTTTTTTTTAATTGGCCACCAACTCTTCACTGTGTTCTCCTTTCCGAGTTCACTGCTAGACTTTGAGAATGATGCAACTACAGCGGAAGGCTTCAGTGCTCTGAGGAGACAAAAGAACCAAGACCAACTCAGGCTAACAAGTGACTGCCTCAGACAGACTGAAAAATTCAGGCCAGCTGTTTTGCATATGTTTGACACTGACTGGCTTTGAGATTACAAATATGACTTTCTGCCCCCCACAAAATGTAAGTAAAAACTGGCTTTTTTTTTTAAACAGAGCATTCGAAAGCGTTCATACTATGCATGGATTTACTACAAAAGCTGAGGCAAGCACACACACCATAAGGGGGAAATTGACTCCAATTGATAGCTGGCTGAAAAAAACAAAATAGGCAAACCAAATAATCTGAAAATAGGGTTTGTCATGGAAACAGCATATTAATGGGACCATATTCCCAGTAGCTTTATGGATTTTCAGGCAAGTCTTATTTTGCCATCACTGTTAGAAGAAACAAAAGAATACACTGGCTTTTTTATATGCTACACAATTTAAAAGTTGTTTTCTAAAAACAAAGCCTGGTGATGACTTAAAAATGTCTTTTAAAATTGCTTAAAGCTAGCATTATAAAACCTGTCTGCATTAAATTTATAGTTACATCATTTTAAGGACACCCATAATAAGAATGCTTTATATTTATTATTTGGATATAGACTAATAATCTTAAATTTTTTTCCAAAAATTATCTGTTGAATTATCTAGTGAGAAGATATTTTTAATTTAGCCTAAGCATTGTTATTTTTTGTGTGCCCATACAATAAAACCTTCTTCAATATCGTCTAATACTAGATTACTGTAACAAAAGAAAAAGAAACATAAAGTTGCACCTTGGTGATTAAAATTGAATGTTCTTATTTTCAGTTAGATTTAATTTTTCATCTGTCTTAAAATGTTGATGATGACTTATGTGACAACTGCCTTACAACCATGAAATTAACTCTATTGTATTAAAGGTCTTCCTTTCAGCCCCTTGTCATTTTATCACAAAATGTTTTCATGGGAAAATTTAATATAGGTATTTTTAGTGTATAAAGGGATAAGAGACTCATTTTTCAAAGGTATTTGAGGTTTTCCATCTGGCATTCTCCTTTTCTCATAACCTTATTTCCATACTGTAAAATATATAAGTAAACTTTGTATCTTTAATTTATAAAAATTAGTGTGTATATTTTATACATAGACATAGATATATGCTTATTTACACTCTACATATTATACATTTATATAAATTCTAAGAGTAGACCAACCAGATAATTCCTCTAGGGCAAGTTCTTTGAACAATATAAAAATGGGTCTTCAGAAACAAACAGCAAAACAGCGTTATCCACCTAACTGCTGCTTAAAATGCTTATAAACACACAGTCAGTTAACCATTTATTGATTGCCTGTTTATGGTTTTGGAATATCCAAATATAAGATAATACCTCATAAAAATTGTGACAAAGATGATGGTTGATGATTTAAAAATCAACCTCCATATTACAGAAAGTTATGTAAATTTATTCTTTACAGAAAAAAAGCTATAGTAAAATTAGAGTTTTCTTTTTAATAATCTTCTCTAGGTAAGGAAATAATTTGCAAACTTCTGTCACATTGTTACCGTCATGGAAATACATCTTTTCTAGGGACCTCACATCATCAATCACTACAATGGAAGTCAGTTAATTTTTTGGAAGGACTGGTCTGAAGGTTTAAAGATAGGCTTTTTCATTGAATTCCTGAATTTATATACTGTGGGTTTGGCTACAGACACTATAAAATGTAAAGACAGCTAGTGCACAGTGCAGACGGTTCCAGCTCTGTTATTTTCAGGCGCAAAAACCATAGAATTTTGTACAAAACTTTGATTTTTTTTATTTGTGAAATTAAAAATATGGTATTATATATATATATATATAAACTTCTATTCCTCTATAAATATAGATGATTTTGTGATAGTGAACAGAATAAATGCATACCAAATTCAACGAGCATTGTCATTTTAGGGTATGACAGACATAGATAGATTTATGTCCTAAGTACGGGCATTTTGATAAAACTCTTAAAAGTTTAAAACAATACAATCAGGAAGATTGCTTTTCTCCTCTTTTTCACAGAGAACTAAAGTGAATATTTTTCAATGGCTTTGAAAGATTACACTGGGCACATTTCTGTAAATCCCAAAAGGAACACAGGATTTAGTGCAGTAGACCTGCAGCACACATTCTCCCTTTAGCATGCATGCCCATATTTTGTTTATTTCGGTGGCTAATCCCATCAATTATTCCACCTCCTTTACTTCCTGGAATCTTCCCAGGTTATTATTAGTGATGTGGATTGTTCCTCCCTCAGAATGTGTTGTTGAATAGTGATCATAATAATATGTTACAATTGTACACGTGTACAATGTACATTTTAAAGTTTCTGACATATGTCTAATTATTATTTGATTGAAAATAAGAAAGTACCACTTCCTTTTGAGGACATCCATTACACTGAAATCTCCTTCAAGTTTTCATATTCAGTTTACCGTCTTGCTCTCCTGTTAAGGAAAGCAAAGATCATCAGCTCCTTAACAAAGCTTTCCAGGTGACCTAATGTTTCCATTTTTCATAAAGGTAAATCTAAACACGGGTGCTCTCAATCTTAAGAGGCAGTTTGCCAGGCATCCGTATACAATTAGAATGAGCGTTTTATAACCCTATCTTCAGTCTCTCCCAACCCACACAAAGCTCCATGCCTCTTCCCCAAATCTCAGTAACCACATCTTTCCATGACGCTGGCCAAACCCATACCAGGTTTTAGACGCTAGAGAATGAAATGAGCTCATCCACCAAAAATGAGACTTAAAAAAAGTTTGGCATTGGTTACCCCACTCACCCTCTAACCAACTTGGTTGGAAGGAGGGAGTGTCTGGGCACTGGAGGCCTGAGCCAAGGAGCCCGGGGCTGCCCCTGCCCGCATCCGTGGGCCTCCTAGAAGCCGGGGAAGTTCTGGACAGTGAAAATTTCAGCTTCGGATAGTCTAAGGGCCGGTCTTGGCAATCTGGCTCCGGACAAGGGCAGACTTGGGATCGGCCGGCGCCCACCTTCCGATGTGGAAGCTTTGCGGATTTCTGTACCTGAAAGAGTCCCGACCCCAGCAAGGAAGGGGAGGGAGGGGGCTGAAAGCGGAGCGGGGAAGAGACCCAGGCGGCGCGGCCCAGGCGCTCCCCACCCGCTGCAGGGAGGGGCGCGCCAGCACTCGCAGAAGCTCCCAGCGGTGGTGCGCTGTGGTTTTCTCTCTGTGCTGCTCTGAAAAGGGCTAGAAGGAAAAATGGTCAAACCACCCGAAATAATTAAAATTAAACAAACAAACAAGGAGAGTAAAAGAAAAACGCGTGAACGGTCATTTAAATACAAATATACTTACAAAAATCTTACACAGGCTATTTACAAGTCATAAAAGCGTACAGTCCTGGTACCAGAGCAAGAAAGGTCTGTTCATCCCCGCCCCCGCCTCTGGCAGTTGGGCCCTCGGGTCCCTGCGCCCCCGGGAACAGAAGCTTTTGCAGGAGCCTTGTTAAAAGCAGTGAATGGCTAGGGAGAGTAGCCAGACTTGGCCAGGATTCCATAGGGCCAAGGGGTGGCCGGGACCAGGCCGAGGGCTGGAGACGGGCTGAGTCCCGGGTCTCAGACAGTGGTCTCCCCCTGTTTGCTGTTGGTAAGCCGCGTGTAGAACTTCCTCCAGGAGTTGAGGGTCTTGCCGGACCAGATCCAGAAGCCTGACGTGATGCCCACGATGAGGGTCATAAGGTACTTGATCATGAAGACGGTGAAGTCGGGGCTCATGGGCGGGTGCGGCGGGGCGCCGCCCGCCTGGAGGTGGGGGCAGGGGATGGCGTAGCTCTTGCAGCTCTGGGCCACCCAGCTGCGCTCCCACTGGTCCCGGAAGGCCTGCTCGTAGAAGTAGCAGGCGATGACGATGGTGGCCGGCACGGTGTAGAGCACGCTGAAGACGCCGATGCGCACCATCAGCTTCTCCAGCTTTTCCGTCTTGGTGCCGTCGTGCTTCATGATGGTGCGGATGCGGAAGAGGGACACGAAGCCGGCCAGCAGGAAGGACGTGCCGATGAACAGGTACACGAAGAGGGGCGCCAGCACGAAGCCGCGCAGGGCGTCCACGTTGTTGAGCCCCACGAAACACACCCCGCTCAGCACGTCGCCGTCCACCTGGCCCAGCGCCAGAATGGTGATGGTCTTGATGGCCGGCACGGCCCAGGCGGCCAGGTGAAAATACTGCGAGTTCGCCTCGATAGCTTCGTGGCCCCACTTCATGCCGGCCGCCAGGAACCAGGTGAGCGACAGGATCACCCACCAGATGGAGCTGGCCATGCTAAAGAAGTAGAGCATCATGAAGAGGATGGTGCAGCCCTCCTTCTTGGTGCCCTGCGCCACGGTGCGCGCCCCGTCCTCCGCGAACTTGTCGTTACACACCACGCGGTCCTCCAGCAGGAAGCCGGCGATGTAGGCCACGGCCACCGCCGTGTAGCAGCCCGACAGGAAGATGATGGGCCGCTCAGGGTAGCTGAAGCGCCGCATGTCCACCAGGTAGGTGAGCACGGTGAAGAGCGTGGAGGCGCAGCACAGCACCGACCAGATGCCGATCCAGGTGCGGGAGAAGCGCAGCTCCTCCGGCCCGAAGTACATGAGCCCGTACACCTTGGTCGGCTCGCAGGGGGCGCCGCAGTCCTTCTCCCCCAGGAAGTGGTAGTTGAGGTAGGAGGGCACCTTGAGGGCGCGCGGGCACGAGAACTTGCCTCGCTCCGACGCGCCGGCGCCCCCCGCGAAGCCGCCGCCCCGGTGCCCTCCACCGCCGTGCTGGGGGTTGCTAGTCCAGAACTCGGGCAGCAGCGACGGCGTCGGGGTGCCCTTGTCCGACGTGTTCTGGCCCACGCACAGCTCGCCGGCGCCGTGCACCGGGAACTTCTCGCACTTGAGCGTGTCGGGCCACTGGAAGCCGAACTTGTTCATGAGCGCCTCGCAGCCCTGGCGCGCGCGCTCGCAGAGCGAGCGGCAGGGCGGCAGCGCCTGCTCCAGCACCGTGCACACGGGCGCGTACATGGAGCACAGGAAAAACTTGAGCTCGGCGGAGCACTGCACCTTCACCAGCGGGTAGAACTGGTGCACCTCGAGGCCCGCGTCCTCCTGGTTCGTGTGGCCCAGCAGGTTGGGCATGATGGTCTGATTGTACGCGATGTCGGTGCACAGCGGGATGGAAATGGGCTGGCAGTAACCGTGGTCCGGTATAGAGATGCCCCGCTCGCCGTTGTACTGCTGCCCGCTCTGCTGTTGCTGAGGCGGCGGGGGCTGCTGCCCCGGCCCGGGCCCCTGGCCGGCCGCCTGCGCCCGGACCCCCAGCAGCAGCGGAGCCTCCAGCAGCCAAAGCAGTAGTAGTAGCCGGCGCGCCCAGCGCCGGGAGTCAGCCAGGGGGCGGCGGCGGCTGCCCGCGTCCCCGCTCCCCTCCGCCGCGGGTACAGTGCGGAGCGCCCCGGCACAAACTTCCCAGCTCGTGCCGCCGCCCCCGGCGGCTCGGGACTTCTGAGGCGCCTCCTCCTCAGCCATACTTTCTCGGCTCCTTTCTTGGCGCCGCTCGGCTGAGGCTGGCTGTGGCGCGGCTGGAGGCTGCTCCCCCTGCGGCCGGGGCGATCTCCTCCCCGCCGGTGCCCTCCGTCGAGCCCGAGCCGTGCTCGGCCCGCTCCCCCGGCTCCCGCTCCGCGTCCCGCAGCCGCCGCCGCCGCGGAAACTTGCGATTCATGAAGCGCGGGGCTGCGGGGAGAGCCCGGGTGGCTCGGGCGCGCCGAGGGTCGCGTCCCGCCTTCCTGGCCCTCGGCTAGCTGGCTCTTGGCAAGCGGCGCCGCGCTAGTGGCGGCGGCCGGGCAGAGCGCGCAACTCTCGGCAACCCAGCAGCCTCGGGTCCCCCCAGAGCCTCCGCCTCCTCCTCCGCCGCCGCCGCCTGACCATTTGTGTCAATCCCTCAACTCGCCCGCTCTCCTCTCCCTCGCTCGCCCTCCGACCGGTTTCCAGGCGCCCCGCAGTCTGTCTTTCACCAGGAGGGAGGAGCCTTGAAACCGACGCGGAACTGGAGGCTCAGGGACCGTCGCCCAATCGCTGCACTGGCTTCCCGGCGCAAAGGGCGCCCGCCGCCTGCTTCCCAGAGCGAAAGTCGGCGGCGGGCGGGAGAAGGAGGAGGCGGGAGGGGGAGCGGTGGCCGAGGCACTGCTCGGGCACAAAGAGTGGGTTTGCTATGAAGCGGGACAGGCTTGGTTGCTTTTGCTTTTGCGGAAGAAAGGGCGAGGACAAGTAGGAGAATGGTCCCATATGCTGCTGGAGATAATGAATAGGAGTCGGCAGACCGCGCGATTTAGCTTTTCTTTTCTTTTATCCATTTTCGTGTTTAAAAATCCTGCTCTGAACGCTGGTTACAAACAGCAGACCGAGCGCTTCGATGAGAACAGATTCCTTTGACTTAAGGAACGAACGGCTTCCTTCGAGTTTGTATCTGTCGAGGTTTTATTTAAAATATTACTCTCAAATCCTAGAGCTCTCAGGCTGGGCTTGGCGGGATTCGGGCGCGCCATTTCCCCCAAGGAGAAGTTCGCCGGATCGCCGTCAGATGAAGAAAAACCACCACGACCAAACACAAACTTCGATAGCATTTAAAAAGTAAAGCCAGATCTACAGTCCGCTGTTATTATCTTTTCTGTAGTTGAAAAAAAAGCAACAAAAAACTCCTTTTTTTCTCCTCTTTATCAATCCAGAAACAGAAGCAAGGGGAAACTACCCATTAAATATTTCGAGAGAAAAACTTGAGCGCCCGACCAGTCACTGAGGGAGGAGAGAGTCCTGGATGCCTGAGACTCCAGAGGGGCTTCAGGGCAGAGCTGGGCTTGGGGGCAGCCTGGACCCTGGGGAGCTTCAGCGAGGCTTCCAGAGGCCGGTACGCCCGCGGCTCTGGGGGAAGTGTGCAAGGGTCAGACCTGGGCCAGTTAGGTTGCGCTGGAGAGTGGACTTCCACTCAGATGCAGAACAGCGGGATGCCAGTTCAAAAAACAAAACAATTCAGCCCACTTACATCCTTGTTGTTGTTTTCCTGCAAGCTATTTTCAAGTAATGGTCTAACCAGTGACTCAGTTTTATCAATAAAATGCCACCGTATTATTAATTCTACCTAGGATTTGTGGGCCTATGATTAGACTGTCTCTTGGGATCCTTTTCTACAATTATTTTCTGTCTTTTGTTTATCCATTCATTTGTTTAATAAATACTTACCAAGCTCCTATTGTCCTAGAAGCACTGTTAGGTAGTAGAATACACAGATAAGCAAGACCTGGCCTAGCCTTACAGGCAGCAGAATGCAGCAGGGCACAGAGGTGAAGATCAGTTCTCTTAAGGCACATCCCTAAGCTGAAGGGGGGCTTCTTAATGCACATCCCTAAGCTGAAGGAGGGCTTCCTGGTGACTCAGATGGTAAAGAATCTGCCTGCAATGCAGGAGACCTGGGTTCCATCCCTGGGTGGGGAAGATCCCCTGGAGGAGGGCATGGCAACCCACTCCAATATTCTTGCCTGGAGAAATCTATGAACAGAGGGGCCTGGGGGTGGGAGTGGGGGTGGTGGGCTACAGTCCATGAGGTCGCAAAGAGTCAGACACAACTGAGCAACTGAACACACACAAGCTCAAGGAACACAGGAGAGCAGCCAGCCAGTGGAAAAGGTGGGGAGGGGTCTGATGGTGAGGTGGGTGGAAGATGCGAAAGACAGGAGCTCCGAAGTACTTAAATTGCCAAAGGGGGAGACTGGGTGGGTGTGGCTGAGATATTATGGCAGGAGAGAATTTTAGCCCATAATCTAGGCAAAGCCATGGTTTTTCCAGTGGTCATGTATGGATGTGAGAGTTGGACTATAAAGAAAGCTGAGCGCTGAAGAATTGATGCTTTTGAACTGTGGTGCTGGAGAAGACTCTTGAGAGTCCCTTGGACAGCAAGGGGACCCAACAAGTCCATCCTAAAGGAAATCAGTCCTGAATATTCATTGGACTGATGCTGAGGCTGAAACTCCAATGCTTTGGTCACCTGATGGAAAGAACTGACTCATTTGAAAAGACCCTGATGCTGGGAAAGATTGAAGGTGGGAGGAGAAGGGGTGATAGGATGAGATGGTTGGATGGCATCACTGACTCAATGGACATGAGTCTGAGTAAACTCCAGGAGTTGGTGATGGACAGGGAGGCCTGGTGTGCTGCAGACCGTGGGGTCACAAAGAGTCAGACATGACTGAGAGGCTGAACTGAACTGAGCTGAAAACATTTGGGCTAAATTATACAGGCAGTAGGGAGCTGTGGAGGGTGACTTTTCCCCACATGAGCGGGGAGTGGCTTCAGGGGTGGCTGAACAATATTGTTATAATTCATATCTGTTTTATATGTTAAATTCAACTAAAATATACCTTTTTCTTTTCTTTTTTAAACAGCAGTGCTCCTCAAAGTGTGATCTCCTAACTAGCAGCAGCCCTTGGGAACTTGTTAAAAATTCAAATTCTCTTGCCCCACCCAGGCCTTCCTGAGTCTGACATCCAGGTGAGTCTGATGCTAGAGAATAACTGTTGTGTCCTTTTCTATACTGAACACTTTATTAAACATTTGATGTCAACTCCATTTTAAAATTGTCATAGTAGTTGATACTAAATGGTAATTTATATTTGGCCTGATCATTTACTGTCTAATCAATTTGGTCACCAGATCTGCACAATTGAATTGATCATCTAATTCCTGAGAATGGATCAGACCACCAACCTGCCAAGAGTCAAGATGACTGAACATAAAGCCCTCATTCATAAATCATTTGTTAATAAATCAGGAAGCAAGAAACTCAACTGGAAGTAAAATTATTCATTCTCATATAATGCATAGGATGGATCTTAAAAGATAATTCCATCTGGATAACATTCCCACTGAAAAAAAAGTTCAATTCATCAATATTCACAAATAATCTTAAGAGCCCCAGAGTTTTTCAGAGGTTTGCAGTGATTCAACTGGTGGCTTCAGGATGACTGTGGAAGATGGAACCTGGGGCATAATGTCATTGAGAAGCTTAAACATTAGTCTAGACAGTACTTCCCTGGTCGTCCAGTGGTAAAGAATCTGCCTTGCAACTCTGGTTTGATCCCTGATCAGGGATTAGATCCCACATTAGGCAGAGCAACTAAGCCCCCTTGCCATAACTCAAGTCCATTCGCCTCACAGGATGATCCTTCATAATGCAACTAAGATCCGACATAGCCAAATAATAAATAAATAAATGAATATTTAAAGAAACAAAAAACCTTTAGTCTAGATGTAAAGGGTGGCTCAGTGGTAAAGAACCAGCCTGCCAATGCAGGAGACACAAGAGACGTGGGTTCAATCCCTGGGTCGGGAAGATCCCATGGAGTAAGAAATGGCAACTCACTTCAGTATTCTTGCCTGGGAAATCCCATGGACAGAGGAGGGCCAGGCTACAATCCAGGGGGTCACAAAGAGTCAGACATGACTTAGCAACTAAATAACGAAAGGACATGACTTAAGGTGAGTGTCACTTGTACTACATACTGACAGGGCCCTGAGAATTTCATCATTGCGTATATTGCTGTCTCTAAAGATTGTGCTGTTGTGTTTTTGCCTGTTAAAATATTTTATGTATTTTATGTATTTGTCTCACATACATATTTTTTTATTTTTCAAATATTCATGGATATGGTAAATTCTTAAAGTTCATATTTGTCTTAAACCATTTCTGGATTTCTAGTATTTTTAAAGGAAAATGCAACAGGTATCATATGTGAATGAGAGTGTGTGTTGGCAATAATTCATGAAAAATGATATTGAACAGGAGGTTGGGAAGCACAGGTGCTCTCTGAGGTCCTTTGAGCACTCAGAGTTCATAGCTGTTCATTTTATCCCCCAGCATCCCATTCCACAAGTCTCCCAGGGACCCTTTTTCTCTAGCTTGCTGCCCTGATGCTCTATCTTCTGCTGATAGCATCCCATGCTTAGAAACTTTATCAAGCCATGTTTCTTCTGCCACTCCTCTCGTGTAAAGATGTCTCTGTCTTATGTTCTATTCTCTCAAGGTCATTCTTGGTGGCCGAGCTTGGGAAGAATGAATTTATTCTACTGTATTGCTTACCAAGAAGCGCCACATGCATTAAACATCCACCGTCACTCCAAGCGCTTCCTCTTCTCCCCAAGGGGGTGGGGCACGGGGATTTTGGCAGAATGCAGTTCTGTTCCCCAGAGTACTGCTTCGAAAGTTGTTCTGTTGACATTCTTTTACTTTTTTTTTTTAGTTGGAGGAAAATTGCTTTGCGATGTTTGTTGGTTTCCGCTGCACAGCAGTGTGAATCAGCTGTAAGTATACATATATCCCCTCTCTCTCCGGCCTCCCTCCCCTCCGCCCATCCTGTCCCTAGAGGGTCAGGTCATCACAGAGCACCAGACTGGGCTCCGTGTGCTATAAGCAACTTCCCATCAGTTACCTGTGTTACACATGGTAGTGTACATATGTTGATCCTACTTTCTCCATTTGTCCTAGCCTCTCCTTTTGAAATTCTTGAGCTTGTTTTATCTTCCACTGGACAGGGAAGTTTACTGGAGAGGAGGCTCAGAAGAGCAGTAAGAGTTAAAAAGAAAAAAAGTCATTTTTTCCAGATCATGGAACTGGAAGGAACTAAAAATATTGTCTAGGAACTAGTTAATTTTCTCTAGTTTATAGTTAAGAATACCAGAAATGTTAAAGGAAGAGCTACAGGGTAAATGGCCTTGTTTGGCTTAAATTTCATTAGACACTTATTTTAACACTTTCTATTCTTTTAGGGCTTTCCAGATGGCACTAGTGGTAAAGAACCTGCCTGCCACTGCAGGAGACAGAAGAGACGTGAGCTTGATCCCTGGATATGAAAGATCCCCTGGAGGAGGGCATGGTAACACACTCCAGCATCCTTGCCTGGAGAATCCCATGGGCAGAGGAGCCTGGCGGGCTACAATCCATAGGGTTGCAGAGTTAGACACAACTGAGCGACTTAGCATGCATGTTCTTTTAAGCAGCTATCCTTCTTTGCATTTCTTATTTAAAATCTTTATTGGCATATAATTACTTTATAATGCTGTGTTCGTTTCTGCTGGACAGAGAAGTGACTCAATTCTGTGTATACGTAGATCCCCTCCCTCTTGGCTCTCCCTGCCCCACCCGCCCCACCCCCTAGGTGGTCACAGAGGGAAGAGCTGAACTCCCGGAGCTATAGGCTGCTTCCCATTAGCTGTTCTGCACGTGGTCGTGCGTATCTGTCAGTGCTGCTCTTTCATTTTGTCCCACCCTCCCCTTCTCACTGGGCCCACAAGTCTGTTCTCAACATCTGCATCTGTAGAAGTTCTCTCTCAATGGCTTGTCTAAAAAAGAAATCATTCCCAAGAGTTACCTTCCAAAGTTTTTTTTTTTTTAAACACCTAGATTGTCTATTTATTTTTATACCAGTATGTTATTTCATTTATCAAACCTACATGATACAGAGGAAGCCCTTAAAAGCAAATAATTCAGGATCTTAATCAAGAACAGTTGGTGTTATGGAAGGTCTTTTGGGGGAGGTGAAGGCAGTGGATAATAAAATGTTAGAGGGAAAATATGAGCAGTGTATCTTGACTTTAAATATATTATTTTCTCATATACAGTGGAAGGGTTTGAGATCCAGATAAAAATTACTAAGTATGAACTACTATGAACTTGATAATAAAAATATTTCAATCAGGTATAAACTGTAAACATAACCCAATTCCTCCTTGATACTGATTCTTCAAGCATTGGATTCAGTCAAATTTTCTTTTTTTTTTTTTAAATAAATCCTTGTGTCTGGGGCTGAATTTTCAGGACATTGCAGCAAGGGAGCTGCTCTGCTACGCAGGAAACCCCGACCCAGAAGCAGGTCATCTAGGAATGGTTTAGTGCCAGGTTCCCCACGAACATGCAGTGTGTGATGGGTGAAGGCGAAGCTGCCTTTGAGGTGACTCCCAGGACAAAGGGCTTTCTGAATTGCCAAGGTCGTTACGCTTGTGAGGAAGCCTTGGAGAACCAGTCAGCTTTTCTTGTATCAAAGATCTTGTTTTATCAGCCCTTTCCCAAATCTTCAGAAGTTTCTCCAGACTGCTTGTATCAGGTTGAATATGAATAGCTACCAGTGCCAATTACAGTCGGGTGCACATGGACACACCAGCTGCTCCAAGTGCAATCAGGCAGAAGACCTTGAGCTTTTAGGCGAGTTGGTTGTTGCTGGCTTGTGGGTGGCAGGATTGCGTTGTCTTCGTTGAACACTGGAGATTATAACACAGGTTAAGCTCTTATTTTTGAGCTCCTACCATATGTATTTGGCATTGTTTTTCTTAATATACACTATGTACACATAAACTAAGATCATGGCATCTGGTCCCATCATTTCATGGCAAATAGAAGGGGAAAAAGTGGAAGCGGTGACAGATTTTATTTTCTTGCCCCAAAATCAATGTGGACAATGACTGCAGCCATGAAATTAAAAGATGCTTGCTCCTTGAAAGGAAAGCTGTGACAGACCTAGACAGCATATTAAACAATAGAAAGATCACTTTACCAACAAAGGTCCATATAGTCAAAGCTATGGTTTCTCCAGTAGTCATGTATGGATGTGAAAGTTGGACTATAAAGAAAGCTGAGCGCTGAAGAATTGATGCTTTTGAACTGTGGTGTTGGAGAAGAGTCCCTTGGACAGCAAGGAGATCAAACCAGTCAATTCTAAAGGAAGTCAACCCTCAGTATTCATTGGAAAGACTGATGCTGAAGCTGAAGCTCCAATACTTTGGCCACCTGATCTGAAGAGCCACCTCCTTGGAGAAGACCCTGATGCTGGGAAAGGTTGAGGGCAGGAGGAGAAGAGGGTGACAGAGGGTGAGATGGTTGGATGGCATCATGGACTCAATGGACATGAGTTTGAGGAAACTGCTCTGGGAGATAGTGGAGGACAGAGGAGCCTGGTAGTCCATGGGTAGTGAAGAGTCAGACATGACTTAGCGACTAAACAACAACACAACAACACTTAAACTTTACTACTTTCTAAAGTATGTAGTAATTATTATCTTCTTTTAATAGATGAAGAATCTAAGGCACAAAGCAGTTAAGTAATTTGTTCAAGGTCCCATAGCCAAGAAGTGCCAGAGTAGGCCTTGTGTGTAATCGAAGTCCATGAATTTCCATTGGTAACATTATGTGAACATGTCCTCTTCTAAAAATTATAGAAGCAAATGTGGTTTCTGGTGGTCATGGTGATTCCTCAATATTCAACATAGTCTTTTATACCAGAATCTGGTTGCATTAATGCTGGGACTCACTGAAGAGTTGTATCAGGATTTCCTAATTTTTTTCTGTGAAATATAACATCCTCCCCCAAAGACGTTCTGTGAAAAAAAAAACAAAAACACCTTCAACTAAGTTTGGGAAAAGGCCATACTCTATGTCCTTACTGGAGATCCATGTTAGCCTAATGAAATCTTTGAGAAGTCCTGAGGTTAAGAACTCTTTTAAAACTTTGTCTTACCTAGTAATTCCCACTTTGGGGATCACACACACACAGGACAGCTTGACATCATGCTCTGAATAATACAGGATGAGAAATCTTGGATTAGATCTAATGTATTTTAGATCTAAACTTTGTAAGGTTGGACTGGTACCTCTGAGTCACTTTTGTATGTTAGGAGTATATAGTGAGAACTTGGCTTACTATGCCTTGAGTTCCTGAACCTTATCTTTGAATTCCTAGTGAAGGGAAATTGATTGGTTCAGGAGATGGTAGTAATTAAGAAAGCTGGAAAAAAAAAAGAAAGCCTGGATGATGCTATTCCTGCCTTCCTCTGAGGCATCGCCTAAGAATCTATTATATTGTCTTTATAAAAATAATTTTATTTATGTATTCATTTTTGGCGTGCGGGGTCTTCGTTGCCGTGTGGGCATGCCTCTCTCAGAGCAGTTGCGGCGAGCGGGGACCAGTGTCCAGCTGCATCGCACAGGCTTCTCGTTCCGGTGATCCTCTTGCTGGGCCCGGAGCAGGGGCTGTAGGGCATGTGGGCTTTAGCACTTGTGGCCCGTGGGCCAGCGGTTGTGGTTCCCAGGTTCTAGAGCACAGAGGCAACAGTTTTGGTGCACAGGCTCAACTGCTCCGTGGCATGTGGGATCTTCCTGGATCAGGGATTGAACTGTGTCTCCTGTGCTGGCAGAAGGATTCTTTTCCACGGAGCCACCCGAGGAGCCCTATTATAGTGTCTTTGCAGAGATCTGCTTAAACTTTCAGCAGAGCTTTCTACTTCTCTCTTCTTGAATTTCCAACCCAGGAATTATGACATAAACTAATTCTTAACTGCCAAAACATCTAAAAAATCTTGCAAAAATTCTAAAACTAAATGTCTTTTCTTTATTACTTTTTCTCCGTCATTCTAACTCAGGTCTGTTCTTGACACTGGTGAGATGGTTCTTGGATTCATTTATACACAGAACCTCAATTTATAGACTCTCTTTGAAAAGTCTGTCTTTTAAAAACATATATTGCTTTCCCTAAGGCAACTTATTGAAGGAGACAGTCCATTTCACTATGTTGACTTTTATCTTATAGGGCATTTATAGCCAGTTTGTATTAAGATCCTAAACTAACTTGTTTTTTCTGAGTCAGCCAAAATTTGTTATAATTTACATTTGAACATTGTTAAGACTCAAAGATTTAATATAAATGGGTATATTCACTAGGTCTAGGTATGAATCATGGATACCGTAGACACAAATCTCACAAAACACATTAGAAAAAAGTATGAAAGGAAAACAAAATCACTATCACTGAATTATCATCAACAAGATCAGGTAGTTGTTACCCCAAATGTTCTTATAATTCAAAGATTAAACCATAAAAGAGGGTTTTACTAAATATATTATTTAAATCTCACTTTAAAATACAAAGTGCTATCTCATGATTGTGCTTTAGTGAGTTCTCTTGTCATTATGTCATTGGAGATGGTGAACACTATCTGGGAAAACTTTTGTAAAACATATAGGCGTTTGTATTGGTTTTAGAATGTAGTCCTTCTGTGCAGCCCTGGGAAAGAAATATAGATGATCCCTTGTAAATTAAAACCTTATGTTTCTTTAAAGAGGCCTCTCTGATTTGCTAAGATGTGGGGAGCCGAGTTTGGAATCACTTTGGTGCAGAAAGAAATTTTTAAGAGAATGAGTAAAACTTGTACTTCTGTAAGCAAGCATGTCTGCTTTCCCTTCTGGAGGACTTGACATTTTTTGTCAAGGGAGGGATTGGGAATAATATTATACATATTTTAAAACCATAGACTTATCAAATTAGGTTTCTTGTTTCTTTGTTTGTTTACTTGTTTCTTGCTTTAATCTGAAATCCTCTGGCTAAAGAGAACATGTAAATTAATCCATGGTGTCTAAAGTATTAGTAAAATTTCTTCTTAAATTAACATCTTTGGATTAAGATTAAGAACAAATGGAACAAGGAACCAGGTGTTTTCGTTTAGATCCAACATTTCTTTGGACAGAATAAAGCAAAGCACTGGGTTGTTTGTACTTTATGAGACATCTCAAGTGAAAGAGATCCTAATACATGAAAAGAAGTGAAAAAGAACCATTATTTTCTCATGAAAGTTGTCGTGTCTTAGTACTTGACTTAATCTTTGCAACAGCACTGATGAAGGTAGCAAGATGATGACTCTCGATTCAGATGCAGAGATGGAGGCTTCAGATGCGAGGAGGCTTGCTCACCTTGCCTGTCATCATGGGAACCAAAATTCAAACGCAGCTGCTACATGCATTACCTCAGCAGCGCAGCCAGGGAAACAAGATTCCACAGCTTCTGTGACCTGATTAAATCAAGTTCATTAGAAAGAGACTCACAGGGGTGGTGGGAAGGGGGAGGGATAGTTAGGGAGTTTGGGATGGACATATACGTGCTGCTATATATTTTAAATGGATAACCAACGAGGGCCACGCAGCACAGGGAGCTCTGCTCAATGTTCTGCGGCAGCCTGGATGGGAGGGGAGTTTGGGAGAGAATGGATACATGTGTATGTATGGCTGAGTCCTTTCTGCTGTTCTCCTGAAACTATCACAGCACTGTTAATTGGCTATATCTAAATACAAAATTAAAAGTTCAAAAAATAAATAAAGCTCATTAGAAAATCCAAAATTCTGCCTAGAATCTAGCCCTCAGACAGTTATTTGGATGTTTTAGTATAAAGGACATCAAACACTACAGGTGACTGTCACGTGGCCATTTCTTGTACCCACCCATGATAAAACCCAAGAAATAACAGTGCATTTTAGATGAGGGAAGGTGTTCCATAAGGAGTCAGAAAAATAGATTCAAAATGCAGCTTTCCTGTGATCTGATCTGATCCATGGGTAGACCTTTAGGGGATATACTCACCATCCTTACATTTATTTTGCATCAGAAGAAAAGCTTGGACACTGGGGTATTCTTTGTGCTCAAAAAAAAGGCCCCTGCATTTCTTTTATCATGGTGAGTTTTCCTGCTTTCCCAAGCCTCAGTTTTCTCATTTATAAAATTAGGATGATAATCTAACAAATACCCATTAGATTATATAGCTTACTGGCTTTTGCATGCTGTAATTCAGATAACAACAGAGAAGTATGCACATTTATATTTAAAAGTCAAGGTATTAATCAATAGGCAACTGCATTTGGTAAAATGCCTCAGCATATTGATTTTAGGAATCTCTGCATTATTGATCTGATAAGTTGAAATGCAATCGGGGTCCATTTAAACCAAGGGCTTTTCTTTTCAGCTTTCAGGCCCTCTCAGTTCTCTCAAGAACAGAAGTAAGAGAAGTCCCTGTCTACACGGGCTCGTGAGCTTCCCCTTGGGGCCGTGCAGTGTGTGAAGTTCATACGGCATTCTGTTTGCTGCAGGCTCTTCAGATGAACACAAACTTTTTGCTTAGAAAGAAGAAATTAAATTTTGCCATCAGTAAAATCTGATAGAGGGATTTCCCTGGCAGTCCAGTGGTTAAGGCTTCACCTTCCAAGGCAGCGGGTGTGGGTTTGATCCCTGGTCAGGGAGTTAAGATCCCACATGCCTCATGGCCCCAAAACCAAAATATAAAACAGAAACAATATTGTAACAAATTCAATAAAGACTTTAAAAATGGTCCACTATAAAAACCTGATATTTGAAAATTATGCCCACAGATCAAGTTTGGATCTGATGATTTTTTAAAATTTATTTATTTTTAATTGGAGGATAATTGCTTTACAATATTGTGTTGGTTTCTGCCATACATCAACATGAATCAGCCATAGTATACATATGTTCCCTCCCTCTTGAAATCCCCTCCTACCTCCCTCCCCATCCCACCCCTCGGGTGTCACAGAGCCCTGATTTGAGTTCTCTGAGTCATACAGAAAATTCTCACTGGCTGTCTGTTTTGCATATGGTAGTGTATATGTTTCCATGCTACTCTCTCCACTTGTCCCACCCTCTCCTTCTCCTGCCCCATGTCCATAAGTCTGTTCTCTACGTCTGGGTCTCCACTGCTGCCATGCACACAGGTTCATTAGTACCATCTTTCTAGATTCCATATATATGCATTAATATATGATATTTGTTCTTCTCTTTCTGATTTACTTAACTCCATAATAGGCTCTTGGTTTGTCCACCTCATTAGCATTGACTCAAATGTGTTCCTTTTTATGGCTGAGTAATATTCCATTGTGTATGTATCACAGCTTCTTTAGCCACTCATCTGTTGATGGACACCCAGGATCTGATGGTTTTGATATGGTTCATTTGCTCTTTTGCCCCGTTGTTTCCCTTCAAATCCATTATTTTCTGAATGTTCCATATACCTATTGCTATGTAGCAAACCACCCCAAATTTAGTCGCATGAAATAATAGCCATTTTATTATGTTTATGATTCGTGGAATCAGAAATTTGGACAAGGAAAGATAGAATGACTTGTCTGTATGTCTTTGAGGTCTGGGAACTCAACTGGGAGGACTCTAGTAGCTAGAGGGGACTCAGGCGGTTGAGAGCTGGAACAGTTGGAGCTGAAGGGTCCACTTTCAATGTTTGGCCCCTGGGCAGGGACACCGGACTCTGATGGGACTGTCAGTCAGAGTGCTGGCCTGTGGCCTCTCCAGCATCATGGAAGCCTTGGGGTCATCAGACTGTATGGGGCAGCTCAGGGGCCCAGCTAGCCAGGCAGAAGCTGCATGTTCTCTCATGACCAAGCTTTGGAAGCCACATGGGGTCACTGTCAATGTATTCTAGAGTCAAAGCAGTCACAATCCTGGTCAGATTCAAGGGGAAGAGACCTAGACTCCACTTCCATGGGAGCAGTATCAAAGGATTTATAATCATTTTTAAAAACTGCCAGGCTAAGAAATCTGAATTTATAAAATTATTTTATTTTATATTACATGGCTAATGACAGTTATTTTCATATAGTCCTTCATTGGAAGGACTGCTGCTGAAGCTCCAATACTTTGGCCACCAGATGTAAGAGCCAACTCTTTGGGAAAGACCCTGCTACTGGGAAAGATTGAGGGCAGGAGGAGAAGGGGGCGACAGAGGATAAGATGGTTATATAGCATCACTGACTCAATGGACATGAATCTGAGAAAACTCTGGAAGACAGCAGAGGATGGAGGAGCCTGGCGTGCTGCAGTCCATGGGGTCACAAAGAATCAGTCACAACCTAGCAACTGGACAAAAACAACAAAGATAGCTATAATAATAACATTGGCTGAATGCTTACTATGTGCCAGTTAATCTCACATTCATTCTTTGAGGGATGTCCTCTTGTTATCTCCCTTTCACGAGAGGAGACAGTGAGGCTTAGGGAGGCTATGGAGCTGGCCATACCCCATGGAACAGGAGAACGAAGGTTGAACCAGGGTTATCTGGCTATAGACTGGAAGAACTTCATCACTGGGCTCTACCATTCCTCCTTAGTGCCTTAGAGCAAAGTTTTTCAAGAATTGCTAAACAAAAAAATTAAACTTATGGACTCTGCCAACTTAAAAAGTTTGCACAGTGTAAGAGTTGAAAATGTTAAGTTTTATTGGGGGCAAAATGTGGACTGCAAGCCTGGGAGACAGTACCTCAGATAGCTCTGAGAAACTGTTTCAAAGAGCCAACCGGGAAAGGTCAGGATAAATGTGATTTTGGTGAAGGGGGAATACATGCAATCAAGCACATATTTTTCCCAGAAGGTTTCTACTCGTCTCATGAAACTTTGCTAGTCACGAGGAACAGTCACCACCATGAAGGATTTTAGTACTTTTCTCGATATGGGGAGATACAGTAATTGGGCTCATAAAATTGGCTCCTGAAGATATCTTAAGACCCAGTTTTCCCCCCAGCACCGAGTGCCTCATTTCTGCTCTCCACCCTCAACTCCTTTCAGGGGGTATTGAGGTTCAGTAGTTGTAGGAGCACATGATTTAATCCTTGTAGAGCTAGATGGAAAGTGCCAATTTGTAGTTGACAGCCCTCAACAAACATTAAGAAGCATTTTGCATACAACTGTTACTAAGACAGATATGGTGGTCTTAGACCCGCAGCAATTGAACAAAATATCTCAGCTCTCCAAAGACACCTGTACATTGGCCGAGTATCTTCTTGGCGAGATTGGACACGTTTAACTGGTAGAGCTGGAACCTACCCCAAGAAGAAGGAGATGACTCACAGGGCTTGAAGGCCCCTGGACTGTGACTGCTGGGAAATCAGATTTTCCTCTTGGACTCTTAGTTGGATATCATCCCAAAATTCAGAGATAGTTTTGCATTCAGAATTCAGTTGTTATCAAGAAATATTCTGACATAAAGTTGTTTCATCTTTCAGGGCAGTTAGAAAGTAGGTAGCCACAGCACAGAGATACAAAACTCCCATTTTTTTAACTCAGCATCCACACATCAGACAAGTGGGCTAGCAGGTTCATGTCCTCCCCAAAAATGTAAAATTGCAGAGACATACCTCTGTGGTGAATTAAACCCTGCTTCTTACTAGAATCTTTCAGCATGCAACTTAGATAAAGTATGCTCAGCTGTGCCTGACTCTTTGTGACCCCATGGGCTGTAGCCTGCCAGGTCCCTCTGTCCATGACACTGGCCTGAAAATACCAAGGTGTAGTGAGCGACCCCAGAGTTCTGTGGCTTTAGAGCCAATATGGATACTGAAATGTCCACCCTCCCTGTGCTGTTTCCAGGGAAGTATAGAAGACAGGAAATGGGATCTCCTCTAGCCTTTCATTTCCATCCACTCCCACTTGCTCTCCTTGCTGCAAATGGCTGTCATGGCTGTTCCGTCCTCACCCTGACCACCGGAGACTTCCGGCGTTATTCCTGCTGCAGGGCTACCCCCTCACCCGTCAATCTATGAGGGGTCACAGCCCTGCAGGGTCCCCTGCTTCACAGAGCTATGCTCCTTCTCCCCTGCACTACCCAAGTTACAGAGATTTTCTTTTCAACTATAGCTCCTTCAGCCTCAGCCTCAGCTCTCTTGCCTGGAAAATCCCACGGACAGAGGAGCCTGGTAGGCCACAGTCCATGGGGATGCAAAGAGTCGGACAAGACTTCACTCTCTCTCCTTCAGCTAGTCTTGGCATCCGAAGGTAAACAGGGTCTTTGTACTTGACTCTTTCTGTCATCAGATAATACAGGATGTTTTTCCAAACCTGAGCAATTTGACCAAGAGTCTCCATTCAAAACATTTCTTGCCAACGTGGAATCCAAACCCACAACGGTCCCTTAGTCCTCCCACCCAGCCATAGTGAAGTCTCATTCTCTCCCAGGCACTTCCTGAGGAGCTGCATTAGTCTTCTGTTCTTATTTATTATTTTTGGCTCCTTGGGTCTTCATCGTGGTGCCCGGGGCTTCTCATTGCAGTGCTTCTCTTGTTGCAGAGCATGGGCTCTAGAGTGCGGGCTCAGTAATTGTGATGTGCAGACTTAATTGCCCCATGGCATGTGAGATCTTCCCAGACCAGGGATCAAACCTGTGTCCCCTACATGGACAGGTGAATTCTTAACCACTGGACCACCAGGCAAGTCCTGCATCAGCCTTATGCTTCCACTTATTCATTCAATAAATATTTATGGACCACTTATCAGGTGCCAACCACTTCACTTGATGTTCAGGATACAGTGCTAAGCAAGGCAGGCAATCTTCTTGTTTGCACAGAACCATCATTTCAGCACTGAAAAAGACGCAGAACAAATACGCTAGTCGTTATACATGCATAAGTTAGTTCATTCCAGTTAGGATAAATTGTTTTAAGTCTTTGAGTTGTAGAAAATTCTGGAGAGTTTCAGGAAAGAACAGAAGCCATGAGAAAGTCATACAGGTGTCTATGAGAATACGAGGAGTAGATATACAAGCGCAAGAGGCAAATTAGCTCTTCCTCTGGCACAAATTTATGGATCTTCCTTCTGATGTGCTTCACTAATGTAACTACTGATCAAAACTCCACGTCTTTCAGTTCAGAAGGAAATGTCTTTGGTCCATCTTAAGGTTAGTGTCTGCCTCTGGACTCATGGTTTAGAACCAGGGAAGCTGGTCTTACTGTACACACACTGTTGGGGGCCACCCATGAATAATGGGTTAAGACCACAGAGAAGGGGTAAGGCAGCCTCCGCAAAATTATTTATACAATGGCAGGCAGGTTCCATACCACTAGCACCACCTGGAAAGTCCAATTATAGCCAATAGCATATCTTGACTAATGCACTGGCGGTGTTATCTCCATCCTCACATCCCTTCCATCAGCAACCCCCGCCCCCAACCCCTGGAGGAGACCAACAGGACACCTAGTGGCCAGTAAGGGCACTGCTGAATTCCTAGGCAGGGCGCCTGCAGCTTCAGTAAGCTCTTCCCTACTGTTCAGTAATAGACCTGGTTGACACCTCTGATTTATGGCTGTTCTTGTCTTTCAGAAATATTCACCTTCTTTACAGAAATATATTGGCTTTTCTTTAGGAAAAAAAAAAGACTGATTAAAATTCACTTCACCTACTTTCTCTAGATTTAATAGATATGCTACCTGATCTTTGTATCTATAGAACAGACCTATATAAAATCTAGCTGAATTTTAAACAGTTCTTCAAGCAGGTCTTGCATTTTAAGAGTCGACAAAAATTACTTTCCTATTAACCTAAGTCCAGAAATTGAGCTATTTTGTTCTTTTGAAGAAGCAGTAATATTATGAGTTACATAAGATGATCTAACTCAGATTTATTAAAACTTCAGGGAATAATACCAAATAGCTATTGTGATTACTGAGGTGATTTGAGCTGATCAAAAATGGACATCTATGCTGGATTCAAGCTGACCACAGATTCCTTGCCTTTCCCCTCATTGAGAGATGGAATCTATTTCCCCTCTCCTTGAACCTGGGTTGACTGTGAGATTTGCTTTGACCAGTAGTGCTATGAAGAGGAAGCAATACTATGCTAATTGCTGGTCTAAACCTTCAGCGGGCAGGCAGTTCCTGTTTTGTGCTCCTGGAAGCCAGCTGCCATGCGGTCCAGGACTAGAGCGTGGTGAGAGGGAACAGACAGGTCCCAGAGGATGAGATTCCCGCACCAGCCATGCTCCTAGCTGAGTGCAGCTCCTAATTGATCTCGGTTATACCCCTGTGAACCAAAGAACTGCCTAGCTGAGCCCTGTCAATCCACAGATGTAAGACATCATAACTTGTTGTGTTTTAAGCCATTCAGCTTTGGGATAGTTTGTTACATAGCAATAGCCACTGAAGGGGTTCCATGTGGATTTCTTTTCCATTTCTTTGGGAGGCACTGGACTTTTTCCTATGACTTACAATGTCTTAGAAGCCAGCAAAGAGAGGGTGTCATTGAAAAGACTTAAATTTCTTGGTGGATAAAGGGAAGTATTCCAGGTAAGAGAGAAAGGCTGAGGCACGCCGTGGGATGGGAGTGAAGGGAGAGACATTTGTAATTGATTGAGAGAAACTCTCAAAGAGGTGGTACTGCTGCTGCTGCTAAGTCACTTCAGTCATGTCCAACTCTGTGCAACCCCATGGACTGCCAGGCTCCTCTGTCCATGGGATTCTCCAGACGAGAATACTGGAGTGGGTTGCCATTTCCTCCTTCAGGGGATCTTCCTGACCCAGGGATCAAACTCAGGTCTCCTGCATTGCAGGCAGATTCTTTACCTCTGAGCCACCAGGGAAGCTCTCAAAGAGGTGGTGAGAGGCAGGGGGTTCTAGCAGAAGAAGGGGTTGATTTAGCCTTGGGAGGGAGGAGGCCACCTCTTCCCGTAAAAGTGGTACTGTCTATGGGAGAAAATTCAGGAAATCCCGAGACAGGGAGAAAAGCTGAAGAAGCTCATGTCATCAGATGGTGGGATCTCAGTCAATCGGCAGTAAGATCATGTTCAGAGGAGAGGGCAGCCAGTGGTTTCAGTAATAGCCTATTTGGAAGATCAATAATAAGTAAATAATAATAAGCAGGCAGACTCAGTATAAAGAATCTTAAATCACAAGTGATGATTCACTGCCATTGTTCTAGCAGTTGAAAAAGAAAAGTCAGCATCAGATAGAGAAAGTAAAAGTTGGCAGATTGGGCCTCCAGGGCAAAACGCCTGGCACGTATATAACTCATACATAACTCATCTGAATGGACTGCCTTTTCCTTCCTTATTTAGTGGATCTAATTCTCAGCACACAGTGTCCACAAGCAGGGGAGGAGGGACATGTTCCTGGAACAAGGGAGATGGCTCTTCTGGAGACCTAGGGATTCCTTTCATTCAGGCAGTGAGCAGCATCTGAAGGAGTCAGCAGCTATGAGTACCTCATTTGGGGGAAGTGGCCACATGGCCACTTTCAAAATGTTTCTTGGAGTATCATTGCTTTACAATCTTGTGTTAGTTTCTGCTGTACGGAAAGTGGATCAGCTGTGTATATACATATATCCCCTCTTTTTTAGATTTCCTCCCCGTTTAGGTCCCCACGAAGCCCTGAGTACAGTTCCCTGTGCTACACCGCAGGTTCTCATCAGTTATCTGGTTTTTCAATAATATCACTGTATATATTTGTCGATCCCAATCTCCTAATTCATCGCATCTGTCTCTCCCCACTTGGTATCCATAAGTTTGTTCTTGATTTCTGTGTCTTTGTTTCTGCTTTGCAAATAAGTTCATCTCTACTGTTTTTCTGGATTCTACATATAAATGCTGTTATACGATATTTGTTTTTCTCTTTCTGACTTACTTCAGTCTGTTGGAGAAGGAAATGGCAACCCACTCCAGTACTCTTGCCTGGAAAATTCCATGGATGCAGGAGCCTGGTAGCCTATAGTCCATGGGGTCGCAAAGAGTTCAGACACAACTGAGCGACTTCACTTTCACTTTTCAGTCTGTGTGACAGTCTTTAGGTCCATCCACACTGCTGCAAAGGGCACAGTTTGTTCCTTTACGTGACTAATATCCCACTGTATATATGTACCACTTCTTTATCTAGTCCTCTGTTGATGGACATTTAGACTGCTTCCACATCCTGGCTATTGGAAATAGTGCTGCAATAAACATTGGGATGCATGTATCTTTTTAAATGGGCAATATTAGGGCTTTTTAAAATGTTATTTATTCATTTTTGGATGCACCGGGTCTTTGCAAGTGTGGGCTTTCTCTGGTTGTGGGGAGCAGGGGCTACGCTTTCATTGCAGTGTGCGGGCTTCTCATTGTGGTGGCCCCTCTTGTTTTAGGGCACAGGCTCCAGACTTTCTGGGCTTCAGGAACTGTGGCATGTGGGCTCAACAGTCTCAGCTCTTGGTCTCTAGAGCATGGCCTCCGTAGTCAGGCTGCACAGGCTTAGTTGCCCCGAGGCATGTGGAATTTTCCTGGACCAGGGATCGAACCTGAATTCTTACCCACTGGACCACGAAGGAAGTCCCCATGTATATTTCTGAATTACGGGTTTGTTTTTTTTTTTTTCTGGGTATATGCCCAGGAATGGGATTGCTGGGCCATGTGGTGAAGCTCTTTTCTTTTTAATTACCCTGGAAAGTCTGTTTCACGTGCTCTCAAAAAGGAGAAGAGAGCTGAACCTGGAAATCATTAAGTATTCTCAAGTGTCCTATCTGCACCCTTGAGGAGGAATCACTCTGAATTTTAAGTGTCTGATCTTAGAAGTGATATCACCAGAAGCTATTAAGCTTAATATGAGATGAGGTAATTTATAGTCTTTATTAACACATGACACTGGATGTATTCTGCTCCGGTGGCTCATTAGCTGGGTGACTTTGGACAAGTTTATTTAACGATGCTGAGCCTCAGTTTTCTCATCTGTAAAATGGTGGTTATGAAAATAGCTTCCCCCATTATCTCACTTGCTGTTGTGTAATGATCAAATGAGCTCATGAATACATAGAGCACTTTGAAAGTACTCTCCAAGCATAATGTATATTGCATAAGTCACTTGTGAAAAATATCTCTGCTTACTGTTAAAAGTCAACCTAGTCCTGGGACGGAACTAGGGGGAGAATTTTACTCTTCCTTCCCCAAAGAACAAATGAAGAAAGGAATTTTTAGTATTTGGGGGCAATGCCTTGTTGGACTCTGTATGGAATGGATTGTGACTTGCTGAGCTTCTGAAACCCTGTTTTCTAGGCTCCCGGCCGACGTACCAGCAAGTCATACACCTGGAGTTGAAGAGCAGTGAGGATGGGGCAGGATGACTCGCTCCATGGGGAGATTCTGTCTGAAATAGGCTGGAGTGGATAACCGCCGGCATAGCAGGGGGGGAATAAAAACCTTTGACTGGCATGAGAAAGAGAGAAGCAGTGTATTTTCAAATAACTATTACAAGCTTGATAGTTACAGAATGTTCTGGTTTAAAGATGGGAACTCAGGGACTCAGGGACCAAACTGTGTGTATTTAAAAAAAAAAATGTACTTTGTATTGGGGTATAGCTGATTTAACAATGTTGTGATAGTTTCAGGTGAGCAGCTGAAGGGACTCAACCATACATATACATGTATCGGTTCTCCCCCAAACTCTCCTCCCATCCAGGCTGCTACAAGGATCTATACGTTAGATCCTTGCTGGTCATCCGTTTTAAATACAGCAGTGTGTTCTCAGCTCTGTCACTTACCAGCTCTGGGACCTTAGACAAGTTGTCTGACTTTCTGACTTTCTTCCCTGTTCAATGAAGAACATGCTGGCATCTGCGTCACCGGGTCATTGTGAGGAGTCAAGGAGTTAGTATTTATAATACACTTGAAACAGTATCAGGCACATGCAAGTGCTACATAATGATTTATTAAATCAGTTATCTGGCAAGATAGTATTAAGTATGTTAATACTCCACCTAGACTCCACTTAGACTCCTCTATTTGTTTGCTAACTCGATACACTGAATACAGAGTTTAAAGAGCCTATACCTTTACAGACCTAGATGTAAATATTTTCAGAGACTTCCCCTGCATTTAGTGTGAAACTCTTACATGAACACAATTACAGAGACTTTCTCAAGACAACAGCAAACCAAGTTTGAGAATTGTGATCGCACATGTGCTCTCAGACTGGGGAAGGTGTTTCAACTCTTCGCGCCTGAGCTGCTCTCTCTAGTCATGCTGGAAAAAAAGGCTTGCTTCACAAGGGTGTCATGAAGATGAAAATGAGATAATGTTTGTAAAACTCTTAGTGCTTGCCTGGAGAGGCGCCACCCAAATGCAGATTGTAATTATTAACATCATCTGGTATCTAATGGTGACTGGTTTGAATGCCATTATCTTATTAAATGACTAAAGCCAATCATAGAAATTACAGTGTTGGGTGGTTGGAGGGTTAGGAACATGGCACCAGACAGCTTCCTGTGTGAAAGTTGTTCAGAAGGCACCATGGGTTTGCTGCATTCAAACTCACTAGCTGCACCCCCAGGATTCCCCTGGGGCAGAGGCTTAGCCATTCTCTCTCTCTCTCTCTCAGAGTTAGCCTCTGTGATCCCTGAGTGCTCCCAAGTCCACAGGAATCTGGAACGGGAAGATTTGGGTTGTGAATTTTCCTATCAGCATTCATTAGCCACATGGGCTCACAAAGCTATTTAGAGCCATTGAAAGTTTTGCGAAACGAGTGATGTTCATCTCCTTCTGCCTGTTCCAGGTTTACATGGGATAGACAATGGGTGACAAATACTCAATGAGTAAGTTAATGAACTGGTAGAGACAAAAAATTTTTCTGTAAAATATTACTGTCCCTGGAGGGATAGAGTATTCCAAAATGGGAGACATGTAGTTGGTAATAAGCAAGATGATAAACACCTTTCAGGCAATATACAGATGAATGTGGTTGTTTAGTCACCAAGTCGTGTCCGACTCTTGCAACCCCCATGGACTGTAGCCCACCAGGCTTGTCTGTCCATTGGATTTCCCAAGTGAGAATACTGGAGTGGGTTCCCATTTCCTTCTCCAGGGGATCTTCCCAACCCAGAGATCAAACCCACATCTCCTGCATTGGCAGGTGGATTCTTTACCACTGATTTGCCAGGGAAGCCCATATGTATGTATGGCAAACACATATAGAAGTGTATATAGACATGTACATATATACTTATATGTGTGTGTGTGTGTGTGTGTGTAAAAAAATTAAATACCAGGACATAAAACCTGTGCATTCATGGATATTGTTGCTTAGGCAAAAATAAAGTTGGTAATTGAAGAAGATAGTTGGTAGTAAGTTAAAAAAAAATACATTGGATTTAAAGGAAAAGATTAGGTAATTAATAGTAGTAGAAAATACCAATGCAATTTTTATAGCAAAAATCATGACTGAAGGAAAACATCGCCTTGGAAGAAAGATAAGAGAATGCCTCTGTTTGTTTCAGATTTCTGAGTGTGGGATTTAGATCCCAGGGCAGAATCTAGGGAACAGTGATTTTTTTACAGCTGGATTGATCACCACTGTCTGCAAAGTCCTTTTGCTTATTTTCAGAACAGGCATAATTATTTCTGTTTCATAGACAAGGAAACAGACTAAGTGTCCTTGAAAAGTTGTGCAAGAGCAAGCTGGCAAGTGAATAAAAATCTGCACATGTTGTAATACTGTTTAGGGAAAAGAATCATATGCTAAGTGGTTTTTACAAAGTAGAAAACTATTCACTAAAACTAGCGGTCATTCTTTTAACCCCTTGGAAGCCAGCACTGCTAATGGTGATCCTGTGCATCCAAGAACGTTCATGGATCAAGTGCTGGGTGCTTTGCTGGAGCCGAGACCTCACCAGGTATCACCTGCTCTGTTACTTCAGGCACTGAAATCGGGACACAGCTAACACACTACTAGCCCAGTTGGGCCTCCAGTTATGTTCTGCTTGAACAGTAGAGTGTTAAAGGTTTTTCCCAGGTGGTACAGTGGTAAGGAATCCGCCTACCAATGCAGGCGACCCAGGAGACTCAGGTTCGATCCCTGGATCGGGAAGATCTTAAGGAGAAGATCTTCTCCATCATGGCAACCCACTCCTAGGACATCCCATGAGCAGAGGAGCCTGGTGGGCTACAGTCCATGGGGTCACAAACAGTTGGACATGAGTGTGCAACCGAGTGCACACACAAAGTTTTTTTAAAAAATGTGTGATTGGTATTTAAGAAGCTGCAGATTTTACATGTAAATCTGGGGTCTGGCTTTGCTTGTGTGCTAAGTCACTTCAGTAGTGTGACGCCATGGACTGTAGCCCGCCGGGCTCTTCTGTCCGTGGGATTCTCCAGGCTATTATACCGGAATGGGTGGCCAGTGCCTCCTCCAGGGGATCTTCCCAACGTAGGAATTGAACTCAAGTCTCTTGCATCTCATGCATTCGCAGGCAGGCTCTTTAGGGTTCCTGCTTAGTTGGCCTTTGGCAGGAACTGTGTGCTCTCTGGTCAACACAGTCACTTGCTGGGTTCCTGGCTCTCCCTCTCCCCCCGTGCAAGCCCCCCGTGCAAGCCCCCCGTGCAGAGAGCAGGGCACACCAGTCAGCAGCTCTTAACACATCCGCCCTCAACAGGGTGTGGTGAAGCCAGAACGGTGGACGTTAGCCTGAAGTGTAAAAAAAAAAAACCCGAGTTGGGAGAAATCAACCTTACTTTCATTAAACCTAAGGTTAAATATATATATATATATTTTTAATGGGGACCACCTTTTTAGTCTTGACTGAGTTACTTACAATACTGCTTCTGTTTTATGCAAAGTAGAAAACTTTTTTGGGCCATGAGGCAAGTGGGATGTTAGCTCCCTGACCAGGGATCAAACCCACACCCCCTGCCTTGGAAAGTGGAGTCTCAGCCACTGGACCACCAGGGAAGTCCCACTGAAGGTTCAATATTTAAACAAATAATATATCGTGCTGCCTGCAAAATATTTTTACTGCTTTGGCTGTTGACAAAATTTTTCCACACAATTTGCCATTTGCACCCCAACTTTGAGAGATAGACAAAGCAGGGGTTATTATCCACATTTTATTGACTGGGACATTGAATGTTTAAAATCGAAAGAAATTTTCCAGAAACAGAACGGAAGACAGGGGCTTGAGTGCTGTGATCTTGAGCAAGTAAGTGCCCTTCAGGAAAATCCTGTGAGGGAAGGGGTGAAGCAGGAGAGGCAGGGAGCGGATGTGGTGTCAGAAAAAGTCCACTGGTATCTGCAGCCCCAGGGAAGGGAAGGCTGTGGACCTTAACCACCCACAGAACTGTTCCTTCCCGGGGCCACCGCCTGGGTGAGCTAGGTGTGTGAGGCTTCCCAATCCGTCACTGGTTGCGGCCTCCCCTCACCAACTTCCTGAGCGAGGCATCTCCTCTTTTAGCCCACAACTTTCCCTGTGAGCCTTCAGTAGCCAAAACGCAGAGCAACTGGGGGAACTGAAGCTGGAGGCAGATGCCCTCCCGCCCACCCCCAACTCCCCCCAGGTAAAGCAATTGAAGATTCATTCTCTATTGACAAAAACCTCCAAGACAAGACTAGCAGGGCAGTTAGGGAGGAGGCTAGGCCCTGCCAGAACCACATATTTCTTATTCCCAAAGTCAGGAGATCTCTGTTAACCACACATGTGCAGAAAAGGCTTCTTAGAGGCCAGAGGGAAGCTATGTCAAAGGAATGCTCAACCTAGATGCCTTTTCGGTAAAATCTGTCTTGGCTAAGAGATCCGTGGGCACACATGGGAGGATCCTGAGATTTTTACCAACTATGGAGTGTAAGCCAGGCAAATCAAAATGATTGGCCAAAGCAAACCTGGAAGAAATACCCCATAAGAGTAACTCAAACTGCCACAAGTGTGCAACTTAGGGACTCTCCCTCTGAGGCCACCCATGTGCCTTTCTACACACACTGTGCTTTTTTCCTCTTAGTATGTACTTTGTTTCACTGCTTTCCATCTTTGTGGGTATTCTCTTATGCAATGCCAAAGGGCCGGGGCCTTGTCACTGATCATTAGTCTAGCGGGTAGGATCGGGTGCTCTCACCACCACAGCCCAGCCCAGTCTCCAGCTGGGCACCCAAGCCCTGCTCCAAGCTGTTGCAGGCTGAGGCCACCCGAGATCAGAGCTTGGGCAGGACAGTAAGCAGACGGGGTCTGGGAGGAACCGCCACAAAGCATCTTTGAAAATACTGAGCACATGGGTCACAGTGAGCTCAACCAACAGCACTATCTCCTCACACACACACACACACACACACACACACACACACACACACACACTCACACGCACACACACTACACAGTGCATTTCAGGAGAAGGCAGTTTCAGACAATACATGCATTCTTTCCAAAACCAGAAAGTTGGTCTACATTTTGAGACGTTGAGAAGAAACTGTCCCACTTTTTAAAAATCCAATTGCCCAGCTAATTCTGTGCAAACTATGGAAATAACTGAAAAATAAAAGCCTTAGATTTTACAAGTCAATAGATTAAAATATACATATAGAAATACATATGCAGAATATATGCATATGGATAGGTAGTGTATGTGTGGATATAAATATAGCTATAAGATGCAGTGGTTAATGTTTGTTTGGGAAAAATATCTTGCCACAGAAAATGGAAAAGCTCTGTGTTCAAAGGGTTTAGAAAATAAATTTTCCTTTGACAGAGCCTCAGCCCTTGGGATTTGTCATAAGGAGGAAGAAAGAGTTTCCAAGAAATATCAGATGGTCCTCCTGGCACATTCCTACTTTGTTCTGAAACAATTTGAGTCAGAAGCACATTTCATCAAGTATAGAAGTTATAGGTTTTGCTAAGTGTGAACAGAAGAGGAAAAATGAGAGGCAGGGTGACATTTTCAACCTTTAAAATGTTTAGATGAAGAGTTAATAGAATTATCCATTAAAGGATGCTAATT
Organism: Cervus canadensis; assembly: GCF_019320065.1. NCBI lineage: Eukaryota > Metazoa > Chordata > Mammalia > Artiodactyla > Cervidae > Cervus > Cervus canadensis. The sequence goes on along the minus strand of NC_057388.1, from coordinate 7,765,214 downwards.
TTGTGTCCATCCTACATAGGGACGTTGTCAATATTCACAATTGTGGCAAAAAATAAATAGGGGAAGGCCCAAAGTAAAGTACAGTTTATTTGATTTCATTTTTCTCATGATTTTCTTCCATAACACCTTCAAGATGCCATCCCAAAGCTATTATCATAACTGAATATTTTGCATAATGAAAAGTGCAGGCACCTCAGATCTCCTTTTGCATGACAAATGCTTAATTAGAAAAATAATAGGGTGGAAATGAAATTGGTATTTACTATGACTGGAACAGAGAGTTGTCCTAGAGAAGAAAATTCAGTTTTAATTTACCAAAGGCAAAAAAGAAAAAAGATTTTATAAAAAGAAGCAAGAAAGAAAAGAATCTTACATGGTGGAAATAAATCAGAGACTAAAGGATATGGCTTGTGCCTATAACTGGGTTGGAATCTCTCTCTTGCTCTCTCTCTTATCCACCACACACACGCACACACACATCATAAAGCGCAACACAATTTTTTTTAATGTGATATTAAAGTTAAGCTGAAGAAGTCCTTTTTAATTGCTTGTGAAAAAAAGTCAAGCCCTCTAAATGTTACATTTCCATCAGATTAGATAAAGGGTATACCAAATTAGTGTATCGTCCAATTCTGTGTGGCATTAGCAACCTAATTATAACTGTGAGATAATTCTGTGTAGAAACTTATGCTAAAATATGGTAATTGCTATTTTATGGTTTTTTGAAGAGCTGGTTGTATTTTCTTGTGTCTCTTTGAGTTGTTGCTAATTCGTTGCTTTTTGCTAGTGAGTCAGAGGCCACAGGCTCATCCTACAGAAAAGAATTACATTAATTCCCCCCTTTGCATTTATTTGCAGTTTTCTTTCTTCTTTTTTTTTCAAGGAATACATCTTGTCATATAAAAGAGGATAGGGTCCCACACAAGCCGGGTTCCTGAATCCCTTGTCCAGCTCAGGTTTGTTCTTATGAAGCTATCTAAAAATGTGCATGGGACATATATGTGTGTGCGCTAAGTCACTTCAGTCGTGTCTGACTCTTTGCGACCCCGTGGACTGTAGCCTACCAAGCTCCTCTGTCCATGGGATTCTCCAGGCAAGAATATTGAAGTGGGTTACCATGTCCTCCTCCAAGGGATCTACCTGACCCAGGGATCGAAACTACATCTCCTGTGTCTCCTACATTGGCAAGTGGATTCTTTACCACTGTGCCACCTAGGAAGCCCATTATGCCCTTTAAGCCAATCTAACTCTTTTCTTGTAAAAACAAACAAACAAAACAAAACAGAAAGACTGGAGCCCCTGATGTTTATTTGAACCAACATCATTCGCCAGTTGGTACATGTTTTAAAATTCATGCCATTAATTAATCAATTTACTTATTTACTTTGATTTCACTGGGTCTTTGTTGCTTTTGCTTAGACTCTCTCTAGCTGCGGTGAGCAGGGGCTCCTCTTTGTTGCAAGCGTCTCATTTCAGTGGCTTCTCTCGTTGTGGAGCATGGGCTCGAGGCTCAACACAGGCTCAGTAGTTGCCACGTCTGGGCTCAGTAGTTGTGGCACACAGGCTTAGTTGGCATATTCCCAACCAGGGATCAAACACCTGTCCCCCTGCAGTGCATGGGCAGGCAGATTCTTATCCACTGTACCACTAGATAAGTCCTTGTACATTTTTTAATAAGGATGAAGCTACATCAATACGTCACAATCACCCAAGTCCACAGTTTACATTACATTTCACTCTACGGGTTAGACAAAAGTATAATGATGTATAGGCTTTCCAGGTGGCATCAGTGGTAAAGAACCTGCCTGCCAATGCAGGAGACATAAAAGATGTGAGTTCCATCCCTGGGTCGGGAAGATCCCCTGGAAGAGGGCATGGAAACCTATTCCAGTATTCTTGCTTGGAGAATCCCATGGACAGAGGAGCCTGGCTGGCTATAGTCCATGGGGTTGCCAACAGTCAGACACGACTAAAGTAACTTAGCATGCACACACGTAATGACTTATACACACCAGGATAATATCATTCAAAATAGTTTTGCGGCCCTAAAAATCCAGCATTCTTGTCTCTTCATGCCCACCCCACGGTCTCCATAGTTTGGGCTTTTCCAGAGTGTTACATAGTTGAAATGATACAGTAATTATCCTTTCCAGATTAGCTTCTTTTACTTAGTAATATGCATTAAAATTCCCTCTATATCTTTTCATGCCTAGATAACTCCTTTCTTTTTAACACTAAATAATATTCCATTGTCTAGAAGTACTACAGTTTATTTATCCAATTCACCTACTGAAGGGCATCTTCGCTGCTTCCAAGTTTTGACAACTATGAATTAAGTTGCTATAAACATTCATGTGCAGGTTTTACTTCCCTTTAAATTTTTTTACTCCTTCAAGACAAATTAAGATGACCAGATGGGAGAAGCTATTCAAATTACTAGCTGTGAATTATGTTACCTTCAAAATGCTACACAATAGGTCCTCAACTCATTAGAATGTCTCAGCCATCTGTGTGTGTGTGTTTGTGTGTGTGTGTGTGCACGCGCATGCCTGTGTGTGTTTGCCCAGTTCAACTTGTTACCATTCCACCAGACTTTGGCTCAATTTTTAATTGGGAAAAATGCGAAGAGAGAGTTCATCACTGCCTCTACATCTAAGTAAATAGGAAATTGCACAGAGTTCTGCTTCTTTCTTTTCTAGCTGTTTGACATTTATTTGTCTCTTAGAGTCAAATTCAAGGCAGAGGAAATGATACTATTAATACATATTTATTTGTTGATGCTGTTCAATTGCTAAGTCATGTCTGACTCTTTGTAACCAACGGGCTGCAGCACACCGGGCTCCCCCGTCCTTCACCATCTCCCAGAGTTTGCTCAAATTCATGTCCATCGAGTCAGTGATGCCATCCAACCATCTCATCCTCTGTCGTCCCCTTCTCCTCCTGCCCTCAACCTTACCCAGCATCAGGGTATTTTCCAATGAGTCAGCTCTTTGCACCAGGTGGCCGAAGTATTGGAGCTTCAGCTTCAGCATCAGTCCTTCTGATGACTATCGGGATTGATCTCCTCTAGGATGGACTGGTTGGATCAGTTGACAATGCCAGGTCACAAGCAGGCCTGGAGCCTGAGCTGCAGGTGTGCTGTCGGATGCAGACGCCCAGCAGATGGAGCTTCGTAGGAAAAGCTTCCCTATTGTCCTCACCCACTTCAGGCCAACATCAAGTCTTACCAGGACGGATGACTGTGAGGGGCTCCAAAGTGATCTCTCTGCCACCAGTTCTGGCTCCTCAAATCCACCCCCCTCACCATTGCCAGAATTGTCTTCCCCAGATGCAAACATTACTTACAACCCTTCAACATTTGGCCCTCACCTTGAAGACTGAGCCAAGTTCGTCGGCAAGCCCACCAAGGTTCACCCCACACTCACGTTCTGGCAAAGCCACCGCTCGTGGGCCTGTCACAGCAGGGCAGTCAGGACCCCCTCCTTTCACTCAGCTGGTGCTTCCGATCCTGGATTTACCATCACACCCCTGGGTTTGACAGTGGGCCCCTCCAGTTCCTAGCTCTGTGATCGGCTATGAGCTGTGTCCTGCGAGCCCCAGTTTGTAAAGTGGGGGTGATAACAGAACCTGCCTCACAGGCACTGTTGCGGGAATTTAATTAAATAATGCATGTATCACACAAGTCAAGATCCTAGTCCAAATATGTGTTCAACATATTTTACCTTATTCTTACTATGCTTTCTTTTATATCCATAGGACATTGTTATGCTTTTTATTGCTATTCTTTGGCCACAAGGCATGATGGATCCCAACCTGTAGTGGAAGCGCAGAGCCATACCCACTGGACCTCTAGGGAATCCCCCTTTTTTAAAACGCATTTAAGACAGCTTGGGCTTAACCTTCCCGAGGAATGTTTCCCTGTTCTGCCTCCAGCTTCACCGCTGCGTTAGGTACTCCTCTCACGGGGCCCCCATCACCCCGGGGGGCGCTCCTGTTGCAGTGTACTCTAATTATTGCCCCGCATCCAGGTTATTGTTTCAGACTGTGACCCTCATAAGGGCAGCGACTGTGGGCTCACATTCCCAGGCCCGGGTTGTCTGGCATCCCGTCTAGCGCCGAGTGTTGCTCAGCTGGTATCTGCACATCAAGGGGATGCAGCTCTAGGAAGACGACTGAGGCAAGAAGGAGCGAGCGTGTGCTTTGCAAGGTGGGCTGATGCCTCTGTGGGCACAGCTGGGAATCCAGGCCGGGAGATGGGGCCACAAAGGGTCAGGCACCTGGTGTGTGCCCAAGAGGTGAGGTGGCAGAATCCATCAGAAGCATCTGGACAACAGGCTCAGCACCCAGGCGCAGGATGGTGACCCCGAGGCTTCCTAAGGCACATCCCCTTCGGCTCTCTCGCAGGGTAGCTGCTGGGGTTCATTCCGACTAGAGCTGGGGCGAGGGGCAGGAAGCAGGGCGATTTCTCACAACAAACAGACAGGGGAGAAAAAAAAGATATCCTGGGTAATCAACAAAGTTTCCCTACTTGATGCTCATTTTCTTGTTATGATTAGCAGTACTGTGGCGAGAAAGGTCTTCTTTGAGGGTAAGTTCCTTGTAGGTTTCCCAAAGAGAAAGAGTCATTTTGGTGATGTGGCTTGCATGATGGTTTTCTGGTTCCAGATTTAGACGCGAAAGAAAGAGCTCTGAGGCAGTCATGGACTTGCAGGTGCTCTGAGTTAGCCCTCACTGCACAGAACAGGTCAACAGGTTGAGAAAAGGAATGTGATCTCAGCAGAAACAAGCCTCCCTTCCACTTGGTGGAGGTTTAGTCACTCAGTTGTGTTCGACTCTTGCAACCCCATGGATTGTAGCCCGCCAGGCTCCTCTGTCCATGGGCTTCTCCAGGCAAGAATACTGGAGTGGATTGCTATTTCCCCCTCCAGGAGATCTTCCTGACCCAGGGATGGAACCCATGGGCCCGCATCTCCTGCATTGCAGGCAGACTCTTTACTGCTGAACCACCAGAGCAGCCCCTTCTTCTGCTCAGGGGTCATATTTATGTGCCTCTTTTCTGGGCAATGGCACCCCACTCCAGTACTCTTGCCTGGAAAATCCCATGGATGGAGGAGCCTGGTAGGCTTCAGTCCATGGGGTCGCAAAGAGTTGGACAGGACTGAGCAACTTCACTTCACTTTCTTTTCTGGGTGTGCTTCGTTTGGGCATTTCTTTCCATGTGACCAACAGAAAACAGTCAGACAGACAGAAAGGCAGGAAGTCCTGAGAGCTGCTTCATGGTTATTGTTACTAAGGAAACCGATTCTTTAGTATTCATGTGTTCAGCTGACAGTTGCTCTGAATCTCTGAGGTGGAGGCTGTACTGCAGAATAGCATGAGGGAGAAGAAGGGATGAAAACAGCAAACAGATAAATACGGAAGCTGTTTTAGACTATGTTAGTGATTTAGCCTCCATTCGTGGTTACTAATGGTTTTAAAAATGAGATCACTGCCAGCATCAGATGATGTATAGAGTGATCAGGAGTACTTCTTCCCACTGCATTTGTGTAATCACATCCACATACTCACCACACACTGGGAAGAAAAGCCTCACTGGAGGGGACAAAGATCTTTGAAACCCGGTTCCATTGTGAGAAAATCATCATTGTGTGAAAAGGGCCCCTGAAACCTGTCTCCATCTCTTGTCCCAATTTCAAAATGGCTTTCCCTTAGTATCTGAAGATGGAGGTGGCAAGTGTACCATTAATGAGCACCAAGGCAGCATTTCCCTAGCAGAGGATGAGACCATCTGCCACAGCCAAGCCCCAGTCTCCAAATCTTAGAGCTGTCAGATCCATAGGAGTCCCAGTCCCAGAGGGACACCTGTAATCCCAAAGATGGGCTTGTGGGCAGCAAAGGCCTTCAGAATGTGACAGAGCCAAGTCAGGGACATGAAACCCCCACATGGGTGATCAGATGGAGGGAAAGAGATGAACTAGAAAAACTAGGGAGAGAAAATCCACCTTCCACCCCTGGCATGGCATGGCAAGCTCAGTCGTGTTCAACTCTTTGAGACCCCAAGGACTGTAGCCGACCAGGCTCCTCTGCCAATGGAATCTTCCAAACAAGAATACTAGAGCAGGTTGCCGTTTCCCACTCCAAGGGATCTTCCTGACCCAGAGATTGAACCTGTCTCTTGCATCTCCTGCATTGCATGTGGGTTCTTTACCATAGAGTCACCTGAGAATCTCCATTTCCACCTCTGCTTTCCACCCCTGCTGGCCTCCAGTCATCAGAATGATGATCTGTGAGTTTTGCAGTTGAGATTGTGACCAACTAGCTATTCTCCTAATGCATATCCAAGGATCGATAAGAACTCTTTTCCCTTACAGAGAAACAGTATAAACTGAAACATTTAAGTTCAAAACAGAGTGTCATGGCCCTTCTCATTCACCTGCATGGCCTGGGGGAAACCCTGGGGATTCTAGGGGTGTCTTTTGGTTTGGGAACACAAGAACCCACCACTGCAAGGTCACATCACTGCATCCTTTCCACACGTTCAATCAGCACTAATTGAGCACCAAATTATTGCATCCAAAGCCCTCTGCTGGATGTGGTAAGAGATGTAAAAGGAGTATGACACAGCCTCATAACACAAAGAACCCACAGTCTAGTTGATGGTGAACAGTGTGAGAAACATAAATCTGAGTGGATCACAACCCTTTTTAACATTCTTAAAACTTTGCTATTTGGTGTGAGTTTCCCTAGCCCTGTCCAGCTCCCCACTTCATCTCCATGGGCCCCTCACCCCCTGCACTCCCACACCATTTTCCTCAGTTCTGGCTCCCATCTTCCCCTCTCAACATTCAGAGCTTTGATTCCCTGGGTCAGGCCCCCTGCCGTATCTTGTCATTGCACTCTGTTTTTTTTTTCTCTGCTGCAGTAATTGCAGTTTGATTATATATTTATGCAACTGTTTGATACTGTCTGCCCTCCCCTGTGTTAGACTCCAAGTTTAAGGGAAGAAGAGACTGGGGGAGCGCTGACTTATCACAGATTCCTCAGGGCCCGGTAGAGCTGCTTCCACAAATAAATGAATAGATGTGCACAATGAAATAAATTCAGAGAGAAGAGAGACAAGACCCTGAGGCAGAGGGTCACTAAATGGTGTGGCTGGGAACTGGTTGCTTCTCCCCACTTTGTACATTTGCTCTGTACACACAGAACGCTCATAGAATGCTCACGGGACAAATAAATTGAATGAATGAATCAGTTGTGAGCTGAAAAAAGTCATCTCTCATTTTCTCTTCTTTGTTTGCTTGTATGATTAGACTTTACATAAATAGCGACGTTCAAAAACCCATTTTTGTGTGTGTGCCACAAAAAAAGTTAAAAAATAGTAACCCAGGATCTGGCTGAGCGACTCCTTTTGCCATTCTGGTAGTAAAACAGAAGTTTATGAGCCAGAGTCTATTTTTGACAGAAATGGCAAAAAAAAAAAAAAAAAAGGAGGGGTCACTCAGCCCAATCATGCGTTATGAACAACTTCAATGTTCTAAGGAAGAAATCCTGGCTGTTTTGACTGTGAATGCTGACTTGAGAGACTTCTGTTTCTTATGTGCTTAGACCTGGAGCAACAGCTCATTCATTCATTTTTTAGTTGACTCCTTCACTGATTCACTCAATGCACATTTATTGAGTATCCACTATATGCTAGTTACTGAACTACAGTATCCACCATATACCAGGGGGAAAGATAGTTAAAACCTCTCAGGGTTTACTTGGGTAACCAGAGCTGTGTCAAGATGATTCCATGCTAGCTCATTATTGACATGGGGATTTTTGCAGAATTAATGCCTGTGGCTGACAGTTTTTATTTTGGCTGGCCAAAAATTTATTCTGTTGTATCACTAACACTTTGCAGGTTATTACATTCAATAGCTACACCCTACACACCTGTAAAGTCTTCTAATTTTCATGAAATGTTGTCTTCGATCCACTCTTCTGGAGAAGCAAAGGAGCATTCTTCAGCACCATGAGTTTCATTTTCACTTTCTGTATCAGAATCAATCACTAAGTCTTTTTTGTTGGTCTGTTATTCATATTGTTGAAATTGGAACTATATTCTGAAGAATTATCATCTTCTGAGATAATAGTATGTATGTCACTTGGGCAATCAGAGAAAATATCTGCATAAAATTCACATAAAAATTCTTCTATTTTCAAAATTTCACAACACATCATTTTTGAAAATTTAACATCTCTTTTACACAAGGTTGGAACAAAAATGATCAAAATGTGAATGATATCAACAATCATAAGTTGTATAACGAACCCTTGATCAATTTTAAGCTCTAACAACTTTGCACGGTGATGTTACTTGCATCACTCTAAAAATGTATTGCTACGAATTAGGTCAATAATATTTGGGTAACAAAAGTGAAAGTTACTCAGTCATGTCCAACTCTTTGCAACCCCGTGGACTGTATAGTCCATGGCACTCTCCAGGCCAGAATACTAGAGTAGGTAGCCTTTTCCTTCTCCAGGGGCTCTTCCCAACCCAGGAATTGATCCCAGGTCTCCTGCATTGCAGATTCTTTACCAGCTGAGTCACAAGGGAAGCCCAAGAATACTGGAGTGGGCAGCCTATCCCTTCTCCAGGGGATCTTCCTGACCCAGGAATCGAACTGGGGTCTCCTGCATTGCAGGTGGATTCTTTACCAGCTGAGCTACCAGAAAGTCCACTGGGTAACAAAGGATGTATTGACACATCCCTGGCCAGTGCTGGGCTAGCAGGAGGGTTAAGAAAGAGGCACCTTGGCACTCAGTTCTTCCTCATCCGTAGCATATATCAGACTTGTTACTGCACTTTCAGTGGCTATGAGCACCACAAAGGCAATTCTGCTTTTACCTTATCTTTCGTACCTCCTCAACTGTTACTATCCCTAGCACATAGGAAACCTCAGGAAATAGTTATCTATTGACTAAGAGCAGCCAAAGTTTATCATAGGAGCCAAGCCCTAAGGGTCTGCATGTTAGCATGAAGTGCCTCATTTAATCCTCAGGAGACCATTAGGATTTAGTTGTTATTATTATTTCCATTTTACACATGAGAAAACTAAGACATGGAGAAGCTGAGGATCTTGACTAGGACACAGGGCAAGTGAAGCAACAGCGCCAGCCTTCAACCTGCTGCTAAGTCACTTCAGTTGTGTCCGACTCCATGCGACCCCATAGACAGCAGCCCGCCAGGCTCCGCCGTCCCTGGGATTCTCCAGGCAAGAACACTGGAGTGGGCTGCCATTTCCTTCTCCAATGCGTGAAAGTGAAGTCTCTCAGTTGTGTCCGACTCTTAGCGACCCCATGGACTGCAGCCTACCAGGCTCCTCCATCCATAGGGTTTTCCAGGCAAGAGTACTGGAGTGGGTTGCCATTGCCTTCTCTGGCCTTCAACCTAGGCCTGTCTATATATACCCACCATGGGTTCTTGCTTTTCTATTAGATTGAACCATATGAAATCACTGATAGTTGGTCCTTTTGACCTACAGAAATAGCAAATGTATACGTGGACACGTAACATAAGTAATTATAATCTAAGTAGATGAAATAAAGGAAAAGTTATGTATGGGCTACTGGGGAAGTAAGGCAGGGGCAGGGGTCCAGAGTGGTTTCCTGGGGCAGCTTTGCAGGATGGCTGAGGATAAAGAGGTACTTTAGGTGGCAGGAGGGGCACAGTGTGGGCACCACTCACCCCCTCCCTCAGTCCATCTTTGTTAAGAGCTCACAATGTTCCATACCCAGGGCTCAGGCCGAGAGGACAGAGTCATGCAGGGAGGACAGTTATAATAAAATGGGTTATATAAAAATAGTTATTATATTCTAGTAACATGCCCCAAGGATACACAGCAAAGACCCAGGTGTGAGGACAGTGGTTGAGACTGGCAAAGGATCGGGCTGGGGAGTAAGACAAGGGGAAGTGGGTGCCGCTAGAGAGACTCTCATGCCTGGCATGCACTGGCCGCAGAAGGCAGGAGAAATCAGTGGAGGCGTGCAGCAGAAGGGGGTTCCGAGAGATTCCGCTGGCCACATCACAGAGGAGGATTTGAAGGGGAATGGGTGGGAGGCAGGAAGAGCGCTTGAAACTGTTTGGTTGGGAATACTAAGAACCTAAGGCTCACGGAGGCCGTGGACATACTGACGGTCAAGTCCAGGGGGGCTTAGAGCTGAGGAAGCCCTGAGAATGATCATTTCCTCCAGGTATTCTGTGAGACCCAGGTGAGCTGGTGTAACTGGTTTCAATCTCTAGAAAGGCTCCACTATCTTTAGTGGAGGACTCTCCAGAACCCTACACAAAGGATTCTGCTGCCAGATGGCTTCTGGTGCTAGGCTCTGTCCTGAAAATCCCTCCCTGGATATGTCTAAATTCAGATGGCATTCTCAGCTGGTAGAAGTTGCTTGTTTTAACACTTATGTTTATGGTGGAAGAGGTTTTAATCAAAGACGATATAACGTCATCTCTTCTGAATCCAGAACGGTTCCTCACTCCACATGCCTCCTTGAATAGTGTCAGGAATCTCTACTCTGCCCCTTAATGTTCGCAGTAGGAGTTTTGAATTGACTTCGTCAGGTTTCCTCTGTTCTGTTCAGACAGACATGAGCCACTTTTGCTTCTCTATTGGCACTCAAAACAGATGTCAACATGCCAATCACCAGAAAACATGATGATGCCCATTCAGAGTAATGACATAGCTCTGTAACCCTTCCTGACATGTCAAATGTAGTGAAAGCTGTTAATAATTACAGAAGATATGCAGATTTGTATTTTTAAAATCAACCACGAGAAGTGTTTGAAATAGAACATCGTAAATCCTAGCTCTTAGTCGTGTCTGACTCTTTGCAGCCCCATGGACTGTAGCCTGCCAGGCTCCTCTGTCCAGGTAATTCTCCAGGCCAGAATACGGGAGTGGGTTGCTATTCCCTTCTCCAGGGGCTCTTCCAAATCCAGGGGCTGAGCCAGGTCTCCTGCATAGCAGATGATTCTTTACCTTCTGAGCCACAAGGGAAGTCCAAATCCTAGCTCTAGCTAAAAAAGTGTTAATGTTACCATGTATTTAGTGAAGCTCCATCAACCAAAGGTTGTCACAGAACACAAAAACGGGACTTTTAAAAATTAAAACAATTCAGCAAAAGGCCATCTTCTGGTGAAGTGCAGGATCATAAATTCAAATTTAATTTTTGAGATTCTCTGATCAAAACCAGGGCTAGACTATCAGGCTTTCCCTTGTTATAATTAACGCTATTAGCCTGGCCACTCTGTATGGTCACCAACAAACCTTTTGGATAAAGGTGGCCAGCTGTTACAACCACATGTGTTGTCCTCGGGGCTGAGCAGAAAGGAAGAGGGAGAGCTGCTAGTTGGTAAATTTCATTCCAGCATTGGGGCTCTATTGCTGTTGTAATACCCACAGTCGCAGCCAGCAAAATTCCCCCTAAAACAATGAAGCATCTTTACTTCCTGAAAGTAAAGCTAAAAAGAGCCCTTGTGGGAAAAAGTCACCTCTAATGTCCCATTTACCGAAGAGAGAAGCAGCCCTGGGACTCCTCTAAGGGAGCAACGATGGAGATTTATATTGCCATCTGTCTCTGGCAGATTTAAATGTTTATGTCTCCCATAGCTGTAGGGTTTTGGCAGCAATATTGTTGATAGCCAAGAAGAAAAGATGTGATTAAAATTGAGTGCAAGAGCAGGAAGCGATCTGATCCAATAAGATACTTCGTCATCATGACTTACTGCTTCTCTTTCTCACTTATTCTGCTCCCCTGCTGACACTTTTTTTTCTATTCATCTGAAAAAAAAATCAATGATCTCTGAGATTTACCTTAGCTGTGTGTGTGTGCGCGTGTACTAAGTCGCTTCGGTCATGTCCGACTCTTTGCAACCCCGTGGACTGTAGCCCACCAACCCTGTCCATGGGATTCTCCAGGCAAGGATACTGGAGTGGGTTGCCATGCCCTCCTCCAGGGGATCTTCCTGACCCAGGGATCCAAACTGCGTCTCACATGTCTCCTGAATTGGCAGGTGGCTCCTTTATCACTAGTGCCACCTGGGAAGCCCTTACCTTAGCTGAGTCTCTGTCAAAACTTCCTAGAGTCCAAACACTTGTTAACCGTGGGAAAGGGAAAGTGAGCAAGGTGGCATGGAAGGTGTCTCCTGGAACAACAGAACCCGAGTTTTCAAAACAACAGTGAAGGCATCATTGGAAAACTTTGAAAGAAAACTTCCCTGCTCTGCTCCCTCTAAAGCTTTGTGGATTTCAGACATTTCCCTTCTGAATCCAATATGGTAATCTTTGGATTATGCAAAGATTTTAACATTTTCTGTACCATTTATTTTAATGTAAATTATTCACTGAATAAGACATGTATATGAAATCTCTCCTTTTTTCCCTCTGGAGTAACTCACTCTCCCTAAGGATGTGAACAATAGGATTTGTGTTTGAGCAAGTTGTTAAAAACAAGTCTTAAGCTTTAGGAAGGAATCACTTGTAACTCAGCTATTTCTAAAAATAAATAAATAAACCCAGGGGAGCGTAGAGGGCAGAGAGAGAATGACGTAGAGGAAAAAGAACAAGCAATTCATTTTCAAGAAATGCAAGATACAGTCTAAATATAGAAACGGAGACTCCAGTAATCTCTGAGGGCTGAACATCACTCCCTCACAACATACTCAGACATCAAAATACACCCTTTCATTTGTCAGCCTGCAGAGAAAAACCTCTGCACCCTGAGAAATTCTCTACACTTGGAAAACGCTGGCACACAATCTTAGAGCTATGGCCACAGAATCAAAACCTGATGGCAGAGAGATTTTGTTCCTTGAATGAGGTGGAGTTAAAAGCCAGATTGTCCTGGAAGATGTTATTTTTGTTGTTGTTGTTGTTTATTTGCAAAGTCATTTCCAACTCTTCTGGGCTGTAGCCCGCCAGACTCCTCTGTCCCTGGGATTTCCCAGGCAAAAATACTGGAGTGGGCTGCCATTTCCTCCTCAGGGGATCTTCCCCACCCAGGGATTGAACCTGTGTCTCCTGCGATGGCAGGTAGATTCTTTACCACTGAGCCACCAGGGAAGCCTTCAATGAGGTGGAGTTGAAAACGACATTGTCCTTGAAGATGTTATTTTAGTCCCCTGCAAAGCATTTAAAGCTAGACATGTGCTTATTTAATTCTTTGGCACAGCAGGGTTTTTAAAAAAATTAGTATTAGAAAGCTCCTTACTCAGGCTAAGTCAAATCCATGCATTAGCAAGTCTTAGAGACCAGAGATGGAGGGAACGCTGAGTGTTGGCTACTTGAGGAGGGTTCTTTATCCTTTGGGATAGTGGCTGCCTGGCTTAGGGACGCAAGAAACTAATGAGGAACAGAGAACAAAACTTCTCTGTATAACATGTGGCTTCCTGTGAGGAAAGTGGGACTCCAGGCAGTTATCACCTCCAGATTCAAAAGCAAAGGTTTCCCAAGTGCTTATGGGGGATAACATGCAGTTGCAAATAATTTTTAAAGCAGAGACCTAGCTCCCAGAACTCCAAGAGGATCCCAGTCTTGGATTTTCTCCCATTCTACCAAACTCCAGATCAGTGAGCAAACACTAGGACAGTGTTTATAAGAGTTGCGGCAGTTTTAACACAAGTCTGCACATGATTTGGAACAACTCCCACCAAAAGGTCTGACTCCCTTCCCTTTAAACATGGGGCTGGCCTTACTGACTTGCTCCTAGCTAAGAGTTGTGCATGTGTACTCAGTCGTGTCTGACTCTTTGTGACCCCATGGACTGCAGCCCACCAGGCTCCTCTGGCCATGGAATCCTCCAGGCAAGAATACTGGAGAGGGTTGCCATTTCCTCCTCCAGGGGATCTTCCTGACCCAGGGATTGAACCCACCTCTCTTGTGTTTCCTGCATTGGCAGGCAGATTCTTGACTGCTGAGTCTCCTGGGAAGCCCTAATTAAGAGTAGGTAGGAGAAATAAGTCTGCGTGGCTTTCGAGGCTAATTCATCAGGTGATAGGCCTTCTATTTGGTTCTCTCTCTCTGGAGGCATATTCTCTGGCATGGAAACCATCATGCCAGAGAAACCGCAGAGAGAGAGAGCATGTAGAGACAAAGAGAAGACGCCTCTGGAGACCCAGCAGTTCAGGTCTTCCCAGCCCACGGGCCAGATGTGTGAGTGCGGAAGCACTTGAGTTGGCTCCAGCCCCAGCAACCTCTGAGTTCTTGAGCCAGAACCACCCAAACAAGCTGATCCAGAATGTTGGATCCAAAAAAAACCATGAAAGAGAACACAGCTGAATGCTGCTTTTAGGCTACCAATTTGGGGGGGGGGGAGGTGACTAGTCTCAAAACAACAGACAAACGGAAACAGTTTGGTAGCTAGAAGTGAGTCGTTGCCATGACAAACCTTAAAAACATGTAGCAGTGGTTGGGGGCCTGGATAGAGGGTGGAGATGGGAAGAGCTTTGAAGAGGTTGTTGGAGAAGGATTAAAGGAAAGTGAGGAAGGTGTGGTGGAAGCTGGAGGAAAGGATTCCTTGCTTGTGAAATAGTGGAAAATCTAGGAATACTTTCACCAAGGGTAACATGAAAAATGGGACTACCTTGGTGGTTCAGATAGTAAAGAATCTGCCAGCAATGCGGGAGGCCTGGGTTCCATCCCTGGGTTGAGAAGATCCCCAGAGGAGGAAATGGCAACCCACTCCAGTATTCTTGCCTGGAGAATCCCATGGACAGAGGAGCCTGGCAGGCTACAGTCCCTGGGATTGCAAAAGAGTCTGAGCAACTGACCTACTACATGAGAAGTGGGAAATGTATTTAAGAAACTCATGATCTAGTAAGAGTTCCAGGCAGAGTGTTCAAGACACACTTGATTCTTCCAGCTGCCCATGGGAAATACAAGAGGAGAAAGATGAACTAAATAATTGTTAATTATAAAAGAGCCAAGATTGGGGGTTCAAAAAATAAAGCTATTCCTCAGTTTAATCTTCTCTGGATGGCTAACAAGGCTAAAATTAAAATATGTCATTTATATCTAAAGATGAAGGCAACGGTGAAGAACCCTATGTTAAGATATCAACCAGACTTGGGGTTGTGCCATATAGATTCTTTCAAACCATCAAAAGTCCCTCGAAAGATATGAGAGGCACGCCTTTTAGACATTTTCATTCAACAAAAATACTTTTAAAAATCTTAAGGGCACAGTCCTGCAATAGCTATGGAGGGAAAGCAGTTGTAAAGAACCCACCTGCCAGTGTAGGAGATGCAAGAGACGTGGGTTCCATCCCTGGGGAGGGAAGATACCCTGGAGAAGGGAAAGGCAATCTGTGCCAGTACTCTTGCCAGGAAAATTCCACGGACAGAGGAGCCTGGCAGGCTACAGTCCACGGGGTTGCAAAGAGTCAGACATGACTGAGTGATTGAGCGCACATACACACAGCCCACAGACAAGGCAGAGAAGAGCTTGTGTCAATCCTAACAAGACTGGTGAGCAACAAAATATGAAGGAGACTTGTACTAACGAGAACATTGCCAACTCAGTCTGAAAGGAACAGAGGTGGTATA